>NW_027101996.1:0-35768 GCF_035609145.1 Eleutherodactylus coqui | reverse complement strand
TTGACACGCGCACCCGGAACAAGGATCACAGGTTGTTAGCGGCCATTTTTCCATCAGTCTCCACTGGAGCTAGAAGTGAGCAGACAGATACTCCTATAGACGCTGCTGGAGCCAGATCATTTGTCTCTGTGATGGACAACGTTTGAAATTCGCCCTTAAGCGGGATACGGCAGCCTACAACAGTCAAATTGATCGCTGCTTATCACTTCTTTTGTGGTAGGTACAGTTATTCCAGATAGGGGAATGGGTAGGTTAAGTTATTCCAGGGAGGGGAATGCTTATGGGCAAGGCATTATGCTTGATCGGAGGCGGATGAAGTGGCAAAAAAGGCTCGGCCTACACCATGACCATGCAATCGTCAACCCAAAGTGAATATGAGCCACACAGGTTGGTTGAAATAGCGCAACATGAATGATGGAACCTGGATCCAAGCGTCCCAGGATGCATTGCAGCGAAAACGTTCAACAATGTTCAGCGTGACCAATGTTTCTATCTTGGAAAATGAAATTGCATGCTGTATGGAGTGTTTTTGATATATCTTGTCTCAGGATTTGCTTGCAGTCCTACCATATCCCACAAAATGCAGAAGTGCAGTCAATGCAGCTTTTTACCTAAAATGGTAAAAATTGGTCAAAGCCTCATGCGGGTTTATTACCTGTCCCTGGAATAACATCAATGGCAATTATAAGAATAATGCTGATAATAATACAAATTTTGTATGTATGTTTTCAGCCCTACAAAACCATAACTATAGAAGTTTAAATTTATACGTAAAGCTAGATATTTGTAGAAATATCTATATTGATATATAGCTATCTATTTATATAGCTAGATATATATCTATGCAGTAACATACATTAGATAGATAGATAGACTGTATATAAGCCTGCAAGTCTTGCACTTGAAGCAGCTTTATGATGTCATTAAGGCTCGATGGTGACACGCGCACCCGGAACAAGGATCACAGGTTGTTAGCGGCCATTTTTCCATCAGTCTCCACTGGAGCTAGAAGTGAGCAGACAGATACTCCTTTAGACGCTGCTGGAGCCAGATCATTTGTCTCTGTGATGGACAACGTTTGAAATTCGCCCTTAAGCGGGATACGGCAGCCTACAACAGTCAAATTGATCGCTGCTTATCACTTCTTTTGTGGTAGGTACAGTTATTCCAGATAGGGGAATGGGTAGGTTAAGTTATTCCAGGGAGGGGAATGCTTATGGGCAAGGCATTATGCTTGATCGGAGGCGGATGAAGTGGCAAAAAAGGCTCGGCCTACACCATGACCATGCCAATCGTCAACCCAAAGTGAATATGAGCCACACAGGTTGGTTGAAATAGCGCAACATGAATGATGGAACCTGGATCCAAGCGTCCCAGGATGCATTGCAGCGAAAACGTTCAACAATGTTCAGCGTGACCAATGTTTCTATCTTGGAAAATGAAATTGCATGCTGTATGGAGTGTTTTTGATATATCTTGTCTCAGGATTTGCTTGCAGTCCTACCATATCCCACAAAATGCAGAAGTGCAGTCAATGCAGCTTTTTACCTAAAATGGTAAAAAATTGGTCAAAGCCTCATGCGGTTTATTACCTGTCCCTGGAATAACATCAATGGCAATTATAAGAATAATGCTGATAATAATACAAATTTTGTATGTATGTTTTCAGCCCTACAAAACCATAACTATAGAAGTTTAAATTTATACGTAAAGCTAGATATTTGTAGAAATATCTATATTGATATATAGCTATCTATTTATATAGCTAGATATATATCTATGCAGTAACATACATTAGATAGATAGATAGATAGATAGACTGTATATAAGCCTGCAAGTCTTGCACTTGAAGCAGCTTTATGATGTCATTAAGGCTCGATGGTGACACGCGCACCCGGAACAAGGATCACAGGTTGTTAGCGGCCATTTTTCCATCAGTCTCCACTGGAGCTAGAAGTGAGCAGACAGATACTCCTATAGACGCTGCTGGAGCCAGATCATTTGTCTCTGTGATGGACAACGTTTGAAATTCGCCCTTAAGCGGGAGACGGCAGCCTACAACAGTCAAATTGATCGCTGCTTATCACTTCTTTTGTGGTAGGTACAGTTATTCCAGATAGGGAAATGGGTAGGTTAAGTTATTCCAGGGAGGGGAATGCTTATGGGCAAGGCATTATGCTTGATCGGAGGCGGATGAAGTGGCAAAAAAGGCTCGGCCTACACCATGACCATGCAACTCGTCAACCCAAAGTGAATATGAGCCACACAGGTTGGTTGAAATGGCGCAGCATGAATGATAGAACCTGGATCCAAGCGTCCCAGGATGCATTGCAGCGAAAACGTTCAACAATGTTCAGCGTGACCAATGTTTCTATCTTGGAAAATGAAATTGCATGCTGTATGGAGTGTTTTTGACATATCTTGTCTCAGGATTTGCTTGCAGTCCTACCATATCCCACAAAAATGCAGAAGTACAGTCAATGCAGCTTTTTACCTAAAATGGTAAAAATTGGTCAAAGACTCATGCGGTTTATTACCTGCCCCTGGAATAACATCAATGGCAATTATAAGAATAATGCTGATAATAATACAAATTTTGTATGTATGTTTTCAGCCCTACAAAACCATAACTATAGAAGTTTAAATTTATACGTAAAGCTAGATATTTGTAGAAATATCTATATTGATATATAGCTATCTATTTATATAGCTAGATATATATCTATGCAGTAACATACATTAGATAGATAGATAGATAGATAGATAGATAGATAGATAGATAGATAGACTGTATATAAGCCTGCAAGTCTTGCACTTGAAGCAGCTTTATGATGTCATTAAGGCTCGATGGTGGACACGCGCACCCGGAACAAGGATCACAGGTTGTTAGCGGCCATTTTTCCATCAGTCTCCACTGGAGCTAGAAGTGAGCAGACAGATACTCCTATAGACGCTGCTGGAGCCAGATCATTTGTCTCTGTGATGGACAACGTTTGAAATTCGCCCTTAAGCGGGAGACGGCAGCCTACAACAGTCAAATTGATCGCTGCTTATCACTTCTTTTGTGGTAGGTACAGTTATTCCAGATAGGGGAATGGGTAGGTTAAGTTATTCCAGGGAGGGGAATGCTTATGGGCAAGGCATTATGCTTGATCGGAGGCGGATGAAGTGGCAAAAAAGGCTCGGCCTACACCATGACCATGCCAATCGTCAACCCAAAGTGAATATGAGCCACACAGGTTGGTTGAAATAGCGCAACATGAATGATGGAACCTGGATCCAAGCGTCCCAGGATGCATTGCAGCGAAAACGTTCAACAATGTTCAGCGTGACCAATGTTTCTATCTTGGAAAATGAAATTGCATGCTGTATGGAGTGTTTTTGATATATCTTGTCTCAGGATTTGCTTGCAGTCCTACCATATCCCACAAAATGCAGAAGTGCAGTCAATGCAGCTTTTTACCTAAAATGGTAAAAATTGGTCAAAGCCTCATGCGGTTTATTACCTGTCCCCTGGAATAACATCAATGGCAATTATAAGAATAATGCTGATAATAATACAAATTTTGTATGTATGTTTTCAGCCCTACAAAACCATAACTATAGAAGTTTAAATTTATACGTAAAGCTAGATATTTGTAGAAATATCTATATTGATATATAGCTATCTATTTATATAGCTAGATATATATCTATGCAGTAACATACATTAGATAGATAGATAGATAGATAGACTGTATATAAGCCTGCAAGTCTTGCACTTGAAGCAGCTTTATGATGTCATTAAGGCTCGATGGTGACACGCGCACCCGGAACAAGGATCACAGGTTGTTAGCGGCCATTTTTCCATCAGTCTCCACTGGAGCTAGAAGTGAGCAGACAGATACTCCTATAGACGCTGCTGGAGCCAGATCATTTGTCTCTGTGATGGACAACGTTTGAAATTCGCCCTTAAGCGGGAGACGGCAGCCTACAACAGTCAAATTGATCGCTGCTTATCACTTCTTTTGTGGTAGGTACAGTTATTCCAGATAGGGGAATGGGTAGGTTAAGTTATTCCAGGGAGGGGAATGCTTATGGGCAAGGCATTATGCTTGATCGGAGGCGGATGAAGTGGCAAAAAAGGCTCGGCCTACACCATGACCATGCAACTCGTCAACCCAAAGTGAATATGAGCCACACAGGTTGGTTGAAATGGCGCAGCATGAATGATAGAACCTGGATCCAAGCGTCCCAGGATGCATTGCAGCGAAAACGTTCAACAATGTTCAGCGTGACCAATGTTTCTATCTTGGAAAATGAAATTGCATGCTGTATGGAGTGTTTTTGACATATCTTGTCTCAGGATTTGCTTGCAGTCCTACCATATCCCACAAAATGCAGAAGTACAGTCAATGCAGCTTTTTACCTAAAATGGTAAAAATTGGTCAAAGACTCATGCGGTTTATTACCTGCCCCTGGAATAACATCAATGGCAATTATAAGAATAATGCTGATAATAATACAAATTTTGTATGTATGTTTTTCAGCCCTACAAAACCATAACTATAGAAGTTTAAATTTATACGTAAAGCTAGATATTTGTAGAAATATCTATATTGATATATAGCTATCTATTTATATAGCTAGATATATATCTATGCAGTAACATACATTAGATAGATAGATAGATAGATAGATAGACTGTATATAAGCCTGCAAGTCTTGCACTTGAAGCAGCTTTATGATGTCATTAAGGCTCGATGGTGGACACGCGCACCCGGAACAAGGATCACAGGTTGTTAGCGGCCATTTTTCCATCAGTCTCCACTGGAGCTAGAAGTGAGCAGACAGATACTCCTATAGACGCTGCTGGAGCCAGATCATTTGTCTCTGTGATGGACAACGTTTGAAATTCGCCCTTAAGCGGGATACGGCAGCCTACAACAGTCAAATTGATCGCTGCTTATCACTTCTTTTGTGGTAGGTACAGTTATTCCAGATAGGGGAATGGGTAGGTTAAGTTATTCCAGGGAGGGGAATGCTTATGGGCAAGGCATTATGCTTGATCGGAGGCGGATGAAGTGGCAAAAAAGGCTCGGCCTACACCATGACCATGCCAATCGTCAACCCAAAGTGAATATGAGCCACACAGGTTGGTTGAAATAGCGCAACATGAATGATGGAACCTGGATCCAAGCGTCCCAGGATGCATTGCAGCGAAAACGTTCAACAATGTTCAGCGTGACCAATGTTTCTATCTTGGAAAATGAAATTGCATGCTGTATGGAGTGTTTTTGATATATCTTGTCTCAGGATTTGCTTGCAGTCCTACCATATCCCACAAAATGCAGAAGTGCAGTCAATGCAGCTTTTTACCTAAAATGGTAAAAATTGGTCAAAGCCTCATGCGGTTTATTACCTGCCCCTGGAATAACATCAATGGCAATTATAAGAATAATGCTGATAATAATACAAATTTTGTATGTATGTTTTCAGCCCTACAAAACCATAACTATAGAAGTTTAAATTTATACGTAAAGCTAGATATTTGTAGAAATATCTATATTGATATATAGCTATCTATTTATATAGCTAGATATATATCTATGCAGTAACATACATTAGATAGATAGATAGATAGATAGACTGTATATAAGCCTGCAAGTCTTGCACTTGAAGCAGCTTTATGATGTCATTAAGGCTCGATGGTGACACGCGCACCCGGAACAAGGATCACAGGTTGTTAGCGGCCATTTTTCCATCAGTCTCCACTGGAGCTAGAAGTGAGCAGACAGATACTCCTATAGACGCTGCTGGAGCCAGATCATTTGTCTCTGTGATGGACAACGTTTGAAATTCGCCCTTAAGCGGGATACGGCAGCCTACAACAGTCAAATTGATCGCTGCTTATCACTTCTTTTGTGGTAGGTACAGTTATTCCAGATAGGGGAATGGGTAGGTTAAGTTATTCCAGGGAGGGGAATGCTTATGGGCAAGGCATTATGCTTGATCGGAGGCGGATGAAGTGGCAAAAAAGGCTCGGCCTACACCATGACCATGCCAATCGTCAACCCAAAGTGAATATGAGCCACACAGGTTGGTTGAAATAGCGCAACATGAATGATGGAACCTGGATCCAAGCGTCCCAGGATGCATTGCAGCGAAAACGTTCAACAATGTTCAGCGTGACCAATGTTTCTATCTTGGAAAATGAAATTGCATGCTGTATGGAGTGTTTTTGATATATCTTGTCTCAGGATTTGCTTGCAGTCCTACCATATCCCACAAAATGCAGAAGTGCAGTCAATGCAGCTTTTTACCTAAAATGGTAAAAATTGGTCAAAGCCTCATGCGGTTTATTACCTGTCCCTGGAATAACATCAATGGCAATTATAAGAATAATGCTGATAATAATACAAATTTTGTATGTATGTTTTCAGCCCTACAAAACCATAACTATAGAAGTTTAAATTTATACGTAAAGCTAGATATTTGTAGAAATATCTATATTGATATATAGCTATCTATTTATATAGCTAGATATATATCTATGCAGTAACATACATTAGATAGATAGATAGACTGTATATAAGCCTGCAAGTCTTGCACTTGAAGCAGCTTTATGATGTCATTAAGGCTCGATGGTGACACGCGCACCCGGAACAAGGATCACAGGTTGTTAGCGGCCATTTTTCCATCAGTCTCCACTGGAGCTAGAAGTGAGCAGACAGATACTCCTTTAGACGCTGCTGGAGCCAGATCATTTGTCTCTGTGATGGACAACGTTTGAAATTCGCCCTTAAGCGGGATACGGCAGCCTACAACAGTCAAATTGATCGCTGCTTATCACTTCTTTTGTGGTAGGTACAGTTATTCCAGATAGGGGAATGGGTAGGTTAAGTTATTCCAGGGAGGGGAATGCTTATGGGCAAGGCATTATGCTTGATCGGAGGCGGATGAAGTGGCAAAAAAGGCTCGGCCTACACCATGACCATGCCAATCGTCAACCCAAAGTGAATATGAGCCACACAGGTTGGTTGAAATAGCGCAACATGAATGATGGAACCTGGATCCAAGCGTCCCAGGATGCATTGCAGCGAAAACGTTCAACAATGTTCAGCGTGACCAATGTTTCTATCTTGGAAAATGAAATTGCATGCTGTATGGAGTGTTTTTGATATATCTTGTCTCAGGATTTGCTTGCAGTCCTACCATATCCCACAAAATGCAGAAGTGCAGTCAATGCAGCTTTTTACCTAAAATGGTAAAAATTGGTCAAAGCCTCATGCGGTTTATTACCTGTCCCTGGAATAACATCAATGGCAATTATAAGAATAATGCTGATAATAATACAAATTTTGTATGTATGTTTTCAGCCCTACAAAACCATAACTATAGAAGTTTAAATTTATACGTAAAGCTAGATATTTGTAGAAATATCTATATTGATATATAGCTATCTATTTATATAGCTAGATATATATCTATGCAGTAACATACATTAGATAGATAGATAGATAGATAGACTGTATATAAGCCTGCAAGTCTTGCACTTGAAGCAGCTTTATGATGTCATTAAGGCTCGATGGTGACACGCGCACCCGGAACAAGGATCACAGGTTGTTAGCGGCCATTTTTCCATCAGTCTCCACTGGAGCTAGAAGTGAGCAGACAGATACTCCTATAGACGCTGCTGGAGCCAGATCATTTGTCTCTGTGATGGACAACGTTTGAAATTCGCCCTTAAGCGGGAGACGGCAGCCTACAACAGTCAAATTGATCGCTGCTTATCACTTCTTTTGTGGTAGGTACAGTTATTCCAGATAGGGAAATGGGTAGGTTAAGTTATTCCAGGGAGGGGAATGCTTATGGGCAAGGCATTATGCTTGATCGGAGGCGGATGAAGTGGCAAAAAAGGCTCGGCCTACACCATGACCATGCAACTCGTCAACCCAAAGTGAATATGAGCCACACAGGTTGGTTGAAATGGCGCAGCATGAATGATAGAACCTGGATCCAAGCGTCCCAGGATGCATTGCAGCGAAAACGTTCAACAATGTTCAGCGTGACCAATGTTTCTATCTTGGAAAATGAAATTGCATGCTGTATGGAGTGTTTTTGACATATCTTGTCTCAGGATTTGCTTGCAGTCCTACCATATCCCACAAAATGCAGAAGTACAGTCAATGCAGCTTTTTACCTAAAATGGTAAAAATTGGTCAAAGACTCATGCGGTTTATTACCTGCCCCTGGAATAACATCAATGGCAATTATAAGAATAATGCTGATAATAATACAAATTTTGTATGTATGTTTTCAGCCCTACAAAACCATAACTATAGAAGTTTAAATTTATACGTAAAGCTAGATATTTGTAGAAATATCTATATTGATATATAGCTATCTATTTATATAGCTAGATATATATCTATGCAGTAACATACATTAGATAGATAGATAGATAGATAGATAGATAGATAGATAGATAGACTGTATATAAGCCTGCAAGTCTTGCACTTGAAGCAGCTTTATGATGTCATTAAGGCTCGATGGTGACACGCGCACCCGGAACAAGGATCACAGGTTGTTAGCGGCCATTTTTCCATCAGTCTCCACTGGAGCTAGAAGTGAGCAGACAGATACTCCTATAGACGCTGCTGGAGCCAGATCATTTGTCTCTGTGATGGACAACGTTTGAAATTCGCCCTTAAGCGGGAGACGGCAGCCTACAACAGTCAAATTGATCGCTGCTTATCACTTCTTTTGTGGTAGGTACAGTTATTCCAGATAGGGGAATGGGTAGGTTAAGTTATTCCAGGGAGGGGAATGCTTATGGGCAAGGCATTATGCTTGATCGGAGGCGGATGAAGTGGCAAAAAAGGCTCGGCCTACACCATGACCATGCCAATCGTCAACCCAAAGTGAATATGAGCCACACAGGTTGGTTGAAATAGCGCAACATGAATGATGGAACCTGGATCCAAGCGTCCCAGGATGCATTGCAGCGAAAACGTTCAACAATGTTCAGCGTGACCAATGTTTCTATCTTGGAAAATGAAATTGCATGCTGTATGGAGTGTTTTTGATATATCTTGTCTCAGGATTTGCTTGCAGTCCTACCATATCCCACAAAATGCAGAAGTGCAGTCAATGCAGCTTTTTACCTAAAATGGTAAAAATTGGTCAAAGCCTCATGCGGTTTATTACCTGTCCCTGGAATAACATCAATGGCAATTATAAGAATAATGCTGATAATAATACAAATTTTGTATGTATGTTTTCAGCCCTACAAAACCATAACTATAGAAGTTTAAATTTATACGTAAAGCTAGATATTTGTAGAAATATCTATATTGATATATAGCTATCTATTTATATAGCTAGATATATATCTATGCAGTAACATACATTAGATAGATAGATAGATAGATAGACTGTATATAAGCCTGCAAGTCTTGCACTTGAAGCAGCTTTATGATGTCATTAAGGCTCGATGGTGACACGCGCACCCGGAACAAGGATCACAGGTTGTTAGCGGCCATTTTTCCATCAGTCTCCACTGGAGCTAGAAGTGAGCAGACAGATACTCCTATAGACGCTGCTGGAGCCAGATCATTTGTCTCTGTGATGGACAACGTTTGAAATTCGCCCTTAAGCGGGAGACGGCAGCCTACAACAGTCAAATTGATCGCTGCTTATCACTTCTTTTGTGGTAGGTACAGTTATTCCAGATAGGGGAATGGGTAGGTTAAGTTATTCCAGGGAGGGGAATGCTTATGGGCAAGGCATTATGCTTGATCGGAGGCGGATGAAGTGGCAAAAAAGGCTCGGCCTACACCATGACCATGCAACTCGTCAACCCAAAGTGAATATGAGCCACACAGGTTGGTTGAAATGGCGCAGCATGAATGATAGAACCTGGATCCAAGCGTCCCAGGATGCATTGCAGCGAAAACGTTCAACAATGTTCAGCGTGACCAATGTTTCTATCTTGGAAAATGAAATTGCATGCTGTATGGAGTGTTTTTGACATATCTTGTCTCAGGATTTGCTTGCAGTCCTACCATATCCCACAAAATGCAGAAGTACAGTCAATGCAGCTTTTTACCTAAAATGGTAAAAATTGGTCAAAGACTCATGCGGTTTATTACCTGCCCCTGGAATAACATCAATGGCAATTATAAGAATAATGCTGATAATAATACAAATTTTGTATGTATGTTTTCAGCCCTACAAAACCATAACTATAGAAGTTTAAATTTATACGTAAAGCTAGATATTTGTAGAAATATCTATATTGATATATAGCTATCTATTTATATAGCTAGATATATATCTATGCAGTAACATACATTAGATAGATAGATAGATAGATAGATAGACTGTATATAAGCCTGCAAGTCTTGCACTTGAAGCAGCTTTATGATGTCATTAAGGCTCGATGGTGACACGCGCACCCGGAACAAGGATCACAGGTTGTTAGCGGCCATTTTTCCATCAGTCTCCACTGGAGCTAGAAGTGAGCAGACAGATACTCCTATAGACGCTGCTGGAGCCAGATCATTTGTCTCTGTGATGGACAACGTTTGAAATTCGCCCTTAAGCGGGATACGGCAGCCTACAACAGTCAAATTGATCGCTGCTTATCACTTCTTTTGTGGTAGGTACAGTTATTCCAGATAGGGGAATGGGTAGGTTAAGTTATTCCAGGGAGGGGAATGCTTATGGGCAAGGCATTATGCTTGATCGGAGGCGGATGAAGTGGCAAAAAAGGCTCGGCCTACACCATGACCATGCCAATCGTCAACCCAAAGTGAATATGAGCCACACAGGTTGGTTGAAATAGCGCAACATGAATGATGGAACCTGGATCCAAGCGTCCCAGGATGCATTGCAGCGAAAACGTTCAACAATGTTCAGCGTGACCAATGTTTCTATCTTGGAAAATGAAATTGCATGCTGTATGGAGTGTTTTTGATATATCTTGTCTCAGGATTTGCTTGCAGTCCTACCATATCCCACAAAATGCAGAAGTGCAGTCAATGCAGCTTTTTACCTAAAATGGTAAAAATTGGTCAAAGCCTCATGCGGTTTATTACCTGCCCCTGGAATAACATCAATGGCAATTATAAGAATAATGCTGATAATAATACAAATTTTGTATGTATGTTTTCAGCCCTACAAAACCATAACTATAGAAGTTTAAATTTATACGTAAAGCTAGATATTTGTAGAAATATCTATATTGATATATAGCTATCTATTTATATAGCTAGATATATATCTATGCAGTAACATACATTAGATAGATAGATAGATAGATAGACTGTATATAAGCCTGCAAGTCTTGCACTTGAAGCAGCTTTATGATGTCATTAAGGCTCGATGGTGACACGCGCACCCGGAACAAGGATCACAGGTTGTTAGCGGCCATTTTTCCATCAGTCTCCACTGGAGCTAGAAGTGAGCAGACAGATACTCCTATAGACGCTGCTGGAGCCAGATCATTTGTCTCTGTGATGGACAACGTTTGAAATTCGCCCTTAAGCGGGAGACGGCAGCCTACAACAGTCAAATTGATCGCTGCTTATCACTTCTTTTGTGGTAGGTACAGTTATTCCAGATAGGGGAATGGGTAGGTTAAGTTATTCCAGGGAGGGGAATGCTTATGGGCAAGGCATTATGCTTGATCGGAGGCGGATGAAGTGGCAAAAAAGGCTCGGCCTACACCATGACCATGCCAATCGTCAACCCAAAGTGAATATGAGCCACACAGGTTGGTTGAAATAGCGCAACATGAATGATGGAACCTGGATCCAAGCGTCCCAGGATGCATTGCAGCGAAAACGTTCAACAATGTTCAGCGTGACCAATGTTTCTATCTTGGAAAATGAAATTGCATGCTGTATGGAGTGTTTTTGATATATCTTGTCTCAGGATTTGCTTGCAGTCCTACCATATCCCACAAAATGCAGAAGTGCAGTCAATGCAGCTTTTTACCTAAAATGGTAAAAATTGGTCAAAGCCTCATGCGGTTTATTACCTGTCCCTGGAATAACATCAATGGCAATTATAAGAATAATGCTGATAATAATACAAATTTTGTATGTATGTTTTCAGCCCTACAAAACCATAACTATAGAAGTTTAAATTTATACGTAAAGCTAGATATTTGTAGAAATATCTATATTGATATATAGCTATCTATTTATATAGCTAGATATATATCTATGCAGTAACATACATTAGATAGATAGATAGACTGTATATAAGCCTGCAAGTCTTGCACTTGAAGCAGCTTTATGATGTCATTAAGGCTCGATGGTGACACGCGCACCCGGAACAAGGATCACAGGTTGTTAGCGGCCATTTTTCCATCAGTCTCCACTGGAGCTAGAAGTGAGCAGACAGATACTCCTATAGACGCTGCTGGAGCCAGATCATTTGTCTCTGTGATGGACAACGTTTGAAATTCGCCCTTAAGCGGGATACGGCAGCCTACAACAGTCAAATTGATCGCTGCTTATCACTTCTTTTGTGGTAGGTACAGTTATTCCAGATAGGGGAATGGGTAGGTTAAGTTATTCCAGGGAGGGGAATGCTTATGGGCAAGGCATTATGCTTGATCGGAGGCGGATGAAGTGGCAAAAAAGGCTCGGCCTACACCATGACCATGCCAATCGTCAACCCAAAGTGAATATGAGCCACACAGGTTGGTTGAAATAGCGCAACATGAATGATGGAACCTGGATCCAAGCGTCCCAGGATGCATTGCAGCGAAAACGTTCAACAATGTTCAGCGTGACCAATGTTTCTATCTTGGAAAATGAAATTGCATGCTGTATGGAGTGTTTTTGATATATCTTGTCTCAGGATTTGCTTGCAGTCCTACCATATCCCACAAAATGCAGAAGTGCAGTCAATGCAGCTTTTTACCTAAAATGGTAAAAATTGGTCAAAGCCTCATGCGGTTTATTACCTGTCCCTGGAATAACATCAATGGCAATTATAAGAATAATGCTGATAATAATACAAATTTTGTATGTATGTTTTCAGCCCTACAAAACCATAACTATAGAAGTTTAAATTTATACGTAAAGCTAGATATTTGTAGAAATATCTATATTGATATATAGCTATCTATTTATATAGCTAGATATATATCTATGCAGTAACATACATTAGATAGATAGATAGATAGATAGATAGACTGTATATAAGCCTGCAAGTCTTGCACTTGAAGCAGCTTTATGATGTCATTAAGGCTCGATGGTGACACGCGCACCCGGAACAAGGATCACAGGTTGTTAGCGGCCATTTTTCCATCAGTCTCCACTGGAGCTAGAAGTGAGCAGACAGATACTCCTATAGACGCTGCTGGAGCCAGATCATTTGTCTCTGTGATGGACAACGTTTGAAATTCGCCCTTAAGCGGGAGACGGCAGCCTACAACAGTCAAATTGATCGCTGCTTATCACTTCTTTTGTGGTAGGTACAGTTATTCCAGATAGGGGAATGGGTAGGTTAAGTTATTCCAGGGAGGGGAATGCTTATGGGCAAGGCATTATGCTTGATCGGAGGCGGATGAAGTGGCAAAAAAGGCTCGGCCTACACCATGACCATGCAACTCGTCAACCCAAAGTGAATATGAGCCACACAGGTTGGTTGAAATGGCGCAGCATGAATGATAGAACCTGGATCCAAGCGTCCCAGGATGCATTGCAGCGAAAACGTTCAACAATGTTCAGCGTGACCAATGTTTCTATCTTGGAAAATGAAATTGCATGCTGTATGGAGTGTTTTTGACATATCTTGTCTCAGGATTTGCTTGCAGTCCTACCATATCCCACAAAATGCAGAAGTACAGTCAATGCAGCTTTTTACCTAAAATGGTAAAAATTGGTCAAAGACTCATGCGATTTATTACCTGCCCCTGGAATAACATCAATGGCAATTATAAGAATAATGCTGATAATAATACAAATTTTGTATGTATGTTTTCAGCCCTACAAAACCATAACTATAGAAGTTTAAATTTATACGTAAAGCTAGATATTTGTAGAAATATCTATATTGATATATAGCTATCTATTTATATAGCTAGATATATATCTATGCAGTAACATACATTAGATAGATAGATAGATAGATAGATAGATAGATAGATAGATAGATAGATAGATAGACTGTATATAAGCCTGCAAGTCTTGCACTTGAAGCAGCTTTATGATGTCATTAAGGCTCGATGGTGACACGCGCACCCGGAACAAGGATCACAGGTTGTTAGCGGCCATTTTTCCATCAGTCTCCACTGGAGCTAGAAGTGAGCAGACAGATACTCCTATAGACGCTGCTGGAGCCAGATCATTTGTCTCTGTGATGGACAACGTTTGAAATTCGCCCTTAAGCGGGAGACGGCAGCCTACAACAGTCAAATTGATCGCTGCTTATCACTTCTTTTGTGGTAGGTACAGTTATTCCAGATAGGGGAATGGGTAGGTTAAGTTATTCCAGGGAGGGGAATGCTTATGGGCAAGGCATTATGCTTGATCGGAGGCGGATGAAGTGGCAAAAAAGGCTCGGCCTACACCATGACCATGCAACTCGTCAACCCAAAGTGAATATGAGCCACACAGGTTGGTTGAAATGGCGCAGCATGAATGATAGAACCTGGATCCAAGCGTCCCAGGATGCATTGCAGCGAAAACGTTCAACAATGTTCAGCGTGACCAATGTTTCTATCTTGGAAAATGAAATTGCATGCTGTATGGAGTGTTTTTGATATATCTTGTCTCAGGATTTGCTTGCAGTCCTACCATATCCCATAAAATGCAGAAGTGCAGTCAATGCAGCTTTTTACCTAAAATGGTAAAAATTGGTCAAAGCCTCATGCGGTTTATTACCTGCCCCTGGAATAACATCAATGGCAATTATAAGAATAATGCTGATAATAATACAAATTTTGTATGTATGTTTTCAGCCCTACAAAACCATAACTATAGAAGTTTAAATTTATACGTAAAGCTAGATATTTGTAGAAATATCTATATTGATATATAGCTATCTATTTATATAGCTAGATATATATCTATGCAGTAACATACATTAGATAGATAGATAGATAGATAGATAGATAGATAGATAGACTGTATATAAGCCTGCAAGTCTTGCACTTGAAGCAGCTTTATGATGTCATTAAGGCTCGATGGTGACACGCGCACCCGGAACAAGGATCACAGGTTGTTAGCGGCCATTTTTCCATCAGTCTCCACTGGAGCTAGAAGTGAGCAGACAGATACTCCTATAGACGCTGCTGGAGCCAGATCATTTGTCTCTGTGATGGACAACGTTTGAAATTCGCCCTTAAGCGGGATACGGCAGCCTACAACAGTCAAATTGATCGCTGCTTATCACTTCTTTTGTGGTAGGTACAGTTATTCCAGATAGGGGAATGGGTAGGTTAAGTTATTCCAGGGAGGGGAATGCTTATGGGCAAGGCATTATGCTTGATCGGAGGCGGATGAAGTGGCAAAAAAGGCTCGGCCTACACCATGACCATGCCAATCGTCAACCCAAAGTGAATATGAGCCACACAGGTTGGTTGAAATAGCGCAACATGAATGATGGAACCTGGATCCAAGCGTCCCAGGATGCATTGCAGTGAAAACGTTCAACAATGTTCAGCGTGACCAATGTTTCTATCTTGGAAATCGAAATTGCATGCTGTATGGAGTGTTTTTGACATATCTTGTCTCAGGATTTGCTTGCAGTCCTACCATATCCCACAAAATGCAGAAGTGCAGTCAATGCAGCTTTTTACCTAAAATGGTAAAAATTGGTCAAAGACTCATGCGGTTTATTACCTGCCCCTGGAATAACATCAATGGCAATTATAAGAATAATGCTGATAATAATACAAATTTTGTATGTATGTTTTCAGCCCTACAAAACCATAACTATACAAGTTTAAATTTATACGTAAAGCTAGATATTTGTAGAAATATCTATATTGATATATAACTATCTATTTATATAGCTAGATATATATCTATGCAGTAACATACATTAGATAGATAGATAGATAGATAGACTGTATATAAGCCTGCAAGTCTTGCACTTGAAGCAGCTTTATGATGTCATTAAGGCTCGATGGTGACACGCGCACCCGGAACAAGGACCACAGGTTGTTAGCGGCCATTTTTCCATCAGTCTCCACTGGAGCTAGAAGTGAGCAGACAGATACTCCTATAGACGCGGCTGGAGCCAGATCATTTGTCTCTGTGATGGACAACGTTTGAAATTCGCCCTTAAGCGGGAGACGGCAGCCTACAACAGTCAAATATATTGCGGCTTATCACTTCTTTTGAGGGAGGTACAGTTATTCCAGATAGGGGAATGGGTAGGTTAAGATATTCCAGGGTGGGGAATGCTTATGGGCAAGGCATTATGCTTGATCGGAGGCGGATGAAGTGGCAAAAAAGGCTCGGCCTACACCATGACCATGCAACTCGTCAACCCAAAGTGAATATGAGCCACACAGGTTGGTTGAAATGGCGCAGCATGAATGATAGAACCTGGATCCAAGCGTCTCAGGATGCATTGCAGCGAAAACGTTCAACAATGTTCAGCGTGACCAATGTTTCTATCTTGGAAAATGAAATTGCATGCTGTATGGAGTGTTTTTGATATATCTTGTCTCAGGATTTGCTTGCAGTCCTACCATATCCCACAAAATGCAGAAGTGCAGTCAATGCAGCTTTTTACCTAAAATGGTAAAAATTGGTCAAAGCCTCATGCGGTTTATTACCTGTCCCTGGAATAACATCAATGGCAATTATAAGAATAATGCTGATAATAATACAAATTTTGTATGTATGTTTTCAGCCCTACAAAACCATAACTATAGAAGTTTAAATTTATACGTAAAGCTAGATATTTGTAGAAATATCTATATTGATATATAGCTATCTATTTATATAGCTAGATATATATCTATGCAGTAACATACATTAGATAGATAGATAGATAGATAGACTGTATATAAGCCTGCAAGTCTTGCACTTGAAGCAGCTTTATGATGTCATTAAGGCTCGATGGTGACACGCGCACCCGGAACAAGGATCACAGGTTGTTAGCGGCCATTTTTCCATCAGTCTCCACTGGAGCTAGAAGTGAGCAGACAGATACTCCTATAGATGCTGCTGGAGCCAGATCATTTGTCTCTGTGATGGACAACGTTTGAAATTCGCCCTTAAGCGGGATACGGCAGCCTACAACAGTCAAATTGATCGCTGCTTATCACTTCTTTTGTGGTAGGTACAGTTATTCCAGATAGGGGAATGGGTAGGTTAAGTTATTCCAGGGAGGGGAATGCTTATGGGCAAGGCATTATGCTTGATCGGAGGCGGATGAAGTGGCAAAAAAGGCTCGGCCTACACCATGACCATGCCAATCGTCAACCCAAAGTGAATATGAGCCACACAGGTTGGTTGAAATAGCGCAACATGAATGATGGAACCTGGATCCAAGCGTCCCAGGATGCATTGCAGTGAAAACGTTCAACAATGTTCAGCGTGACCAATGTTTCTATCTTGGAAATCGAAATTGCATGCTGTATGGAGTGTTTTTGACATATCTTGTCTCAGGATTTGCTTGCAGTCCTACCATATCCCACAAAATGCAGAAGTGCAGTCAATGCAGCTTTTTACCTAAAATGGTAAAAATTGGTCAAAGACTCATGCGGTTTATTACCTGCCCCTGGAATAACATCAATGGCAATTATAAGAATAATGCTGATAATAATACAAATTTTGTATGTATGTTTTCAGCCCTACAAAACCATAACTATACAAGTTTAAATTTATACGTAAAGCTAGATATTTGTAGAAATATCTATATTGATATATAACTATCTATTTATATAGCTAGATATATATCTATGCAGTAACATACATTAGATAGATAGATAGATAGATAGACTGTATATAAGCCTGCAAGTCTTGCACTTGAAGCAGCTTTATGATGTCATTAAGGCTCGATGGTGACACGCGCACCCGGAACAAGGACCACAGGTTGTTAGCGGCCATTTTTCCATCAGTCTCCACTGGAGCTAGAAGTGAGCAGACAGATACTCCTATAGACGCGGCTGGAGCCAGATCATTTGTCTCTGTGATGGACAACGTTTGAAATTCGCCCTTAAGCGGGAGACGGCAGCCTACAACAGTCAAATATATTGCGGCTTATCACTTCTTTTGAGGGAGGTACAGTTATTCCAGATAGGGGAATGGGTAGGTTAAGATATTCCAGGGTGGGGAATGCTTATGGGCAAGGCATTATGCTTGATCGGAGGCGGATGAAGTGGCAAAAAAGGCTCGGCCTACACCATGACCATGCAACTCGTCAACCCAAAGTGAATATGAGCCACACAGGTTGGTTGAAATGGCGCAGCATGAATGATAGAACCTGGATCCAAGCGTCTCAGGATGCATTGCAGCGAAAACGTTCAACAATGTTCAGCGTGACCAATGTTTCTATCTTGGAAAATGAAATTGCATGCTGTATGGAGTGTTTTTGATATATCTTGTCTCAGGATTTGCTTGCAGTCCTACCATATCCCACAAAATGCAGAAGTGCAGTCAATGCAGCTTTTTACCTAAAATGGTAAAAATTGGTCAAAGCCTCATGCGGTTTATTACCTGTCCCTGGAATAACATCAATGGCAATTATAAGAATAATGCTGATAATAATACAAATTTTGTATGTATGTTTTCAGCCCTACAAAACCATAACTATAGAAGTTTAAATTTATACGTAAAGCTAGATATTTGTAGAAATATCTATATTGATATATAGCTATCTATTTATATAGCTAGATATATATCTATGCAGTAACATACATTAGATAGATAGATAGATAGACTGTATATAAGCCTGCAAGTCTTGCACTTGAAGCAGCTTTATGATGTCATTAAGGCTCGATGGTGACACGCGCACCCGGAACAAGGATCACAGGTTGTTAGCGGCCATTTTTCCATCAGTCTCCACTGGAGCTAGAAGTGAGCAGACAGATACTCCTATAGACGCTGCTGGAGCCAGATCATTTGTCTCTGTGATGGACAACGTTTGAAATTCGCCCTTAAGCGGGATACGGCAGCCTACAACAGTCAAATTGATCGCTGCTTATCACTTCTTTTGTGGTAGGTACAGTTATTCCAGATAGGGGAATGGGTAGGTTAAGTTATTCCAGGGAGGGGAATGCTTATGGGCAAGGCATTATGCTTGATCGGAGGCGGATGAAGTGGCAAAAAAGGCTCGGCCTACACCATGACCATGCCAATCGTCAACCCAAAGTGAATATGAGCCACACAGGTTGGTTGAAATAGCGCAACATGAATGATGGAACCTGGATCCAAGCGTCCCAGGATGCATTGCAGTGAAAACGTTCAACAATGTTCAGCGTGACCAATGTTTCTATCTTGGAAATCGAAATTGCATGCTGTATGGAGTGTTTTTGACATATCTTGTCTCAGGATTTGCTTGCAGTCCTACCATATCCCACAAAATGCAGAAGTGCAGTCAATGCAGCTTTTTACCTAAAATGGTAAAAATTGGTCAAAGACTCATGCGGTTTATTACCTGCCCCTGGAATAACATCAATGGCAATTATAAGAATAATGCTGATAATAATACAAATTTTGTATGTATGTTTTCAGCCCTACAAAACCATAACTATACAAGTTTAAATTTATACGTAAAGCTAGATATTTGTAGAAATATCTATATTGATATATAACTATCTATTTATATAGCTAGATATATATCTATGCAGTAACATACATTAGATAGATAGATAGATAGACTGTATATAAGCCTGCAAGTCTTGCACTTGAAGCAGCTTTATGATGTCATTAAGGCTCGATGGTGACACGCGCACCCGGAACAAGGACCACAGGTTGTTAGCGGCCATTTTTCCATCAGTCTCCACTGGAGCTAGAAGTGAGCAGACAGATACTCCTATAGACGCGGCTGGAGCCAGATCATTTGTCTCTGTGATGGACAACGTTTGAAATTCGCCCTTAAGCGGGAGACGGCAGCCTACAACAGTCAAATATATTGCGGCTTATCACTTCTTTTGAGGGAGGTACAGTTATTCCAGATAGGGGAATGGGTAGGTTAAGATATTCCAGGGTGGGGAATGCTTATGGGCAAGGCATTATGCTTGATCGGAGGCGGATGAAGTGGCAAAAAAGGCTCGGCCTACACCATGACCATGCAACTCGTCAACCCAAAGTGAATATGAGCCACACAGGTTGGTTGAAATGGCGCAGCATGAATGATAGAACCTGGATCCAAGCGTCTCAGGATGCATTGCAGCGAAAACGTTCAACAATGTTCAGCGTGACCAATGTTTCTATCTTGGAAAATGAAATTGCATGCTGTATGGAGTGTTTTTGATATATCTTGTCTCAGGATTTGCTTGCAGTCCTACCATATCCCACAAAATGCAGAAGTGCAGTCAATGCAGCTTTTTACCTAAAATGGTAAAAATTGGTCAAAGCCTCATGCGGTTTATTACCTGTCCCTGGAATAACATCAATGGCAATTATAAGAATAATGCTGATAATAATACAAATTTTGTATGTATGTTTTCAGCCCTACAAAACCATAACTATAGAAGTTTAAATTTATACGTAAAGCTAGATATTTGTAGAAATATCTATATTGATATATAGCTATCTATTTATATAGCTAGATATATATCTATGCAGTAACATACATTAGATAGATAGATAGATAGATAGATAGATAGATAGATAGATAGACTGTATATAAGCCTGCAAGTCTTGCACTTGAAGCAGCTTTATGATGTCATTAAGGCTCGATGGTGACACGCGCACCCGGAACAAGGATCACAGGTTGTTAGCGGCCATTTTTCCATCAGTCTCCACTGGAGCTAGAAGTGAGCAGACAGATACTCCTATAGACGCTGCTGGAGCCAGATCATTTGTCTCTGTGATGGACAACGTTTGAAATTCGCCCTTAAGCGGGATACGGCAGCCTACAACAGTCAAATTGATCGCTGCTTATCACTTCTTTTGTGGTAGGTACAGTTATTCCAGATAGGGGAATGGGTAGGTTAAGTTATTCCAGGGAGGGGAATGCTTATGGGCAAGGCATTATGCTTGATCGGAGGCGGATGAAGTGGCAAAAAAGGCTCGGCCTACACCATGACCATGCCAATCGTCAACCCAAAGTGAATATGAGCCACACAGGTTGGTTGAAATAGCGCAACATGAATGATGGAACCTGGATCCAAGCGTCCCAGGATGCATTGCAGTGAAAACGTTCAACAATGTTCAGCGTGAC
Source organism: Eleutherodactylus coqui (assembly GCF_035609145.1). Taxonomy (NCBI): domain Eukaryota; kingdom Metazoa; phylum Chordata; class Amphibia; order Anura; family Eleutherodactylidae; genus Eleutherodactylus; species Eleutherodactylus coqui. The sequence goes on along the minus strand of NW_027101996.1, from coordinate 14,420 downwards.
CAATGTTTCTATCTTGGAAATCGAAATTGCATGCTGTATGGAGTGTTTTTGACATATCTTGTCTCAGGATTTGCTTGCAGTCCTACCATATCCCACAAAATGCAGAAGTGCAGTCAATGCAGCTTTTTACCTAAAATGGTAAAAATTGGTCAAAGACTCATGCGGTTTATTACCTGCCCCTGGAATAACATCAATGGCAATTATAAGAATAATGCTGATAATAATACAAATTTTGTATGTATGTTTTCAGCCCTACAAAACCATAACTATACAAGTTTAAATTTATACGTAAAGCTAGATATTTGTAGAAATATCTATATTGATATATAACTATCTATTTATATAGCTAGATATATATCTATGCAGTAACATACATTAGATAGATAGATAGATAGATAGACTGTATATAAGCCTGCAAGTCTTGCACTTGAAGCAGCTTTATGATGTCATTAAGGCTCGATGGTGACACGCGCACCCGGAACAAGGACCACAGGTTGTTAGCGGCCATTTTTCCATCAGTCTCCACTGGAGCTAGAAGTGAGCAGACAGATACTCCTATAGACGCGGCTGGAGCCAGATCATTTGTCTCTGTGATGGACAACGTTTGAAATTCGCCCTTAAGCGGGAGACGGCAGCCTACAACAGTCAAATATATTGCGGCTTATCACTTCTTTTGAGGGAGGTACAGTTATTCCAGATAGGGGAATGGGTAGGTTAAGATATTCCAGGGTGGGGAATGCTTATGGGCAAGGCATTATGCTTGATCGGAGGCGGATGAAGTGGCAAAAAAGGCTCGGCCTACACCATGACCATGCAACTCGTCAACCCAAAGTGAATATGAGCCACACAGGTTGGTTGAAATGGCGCAGCATGAATGATAGAACCTGGATCCAAGCGTCTCAGGATGCATTGCAGCGAAAACGTTCAACAATGTTCAGCGTGACCAATGTTTCTATCTTGGAAAATGAAATTGCATGCTGTATGGAGTGTTTTTGATATATCTTGTCTCAGGATTTGCTTGCAGTCCTACCATATCCCACAAAATGCAGAAGTGCAGTCAATGCAGCTTTTTACCTAAAATGGTAAAAATTGGTCAAAGCCTCATGCGGTTTATTACCTGTCCCTGGAATAACATCAATGGCAATTATAAGAATAATGCTGATAATAATACAAATTTTGTATGTATGTTTTCAGCCCTACAAAACCATAACTATAGAAGTTTAAATTTATACGTAAAGCTAGATATTTGTAGAAATATCTATATTGATATATAGCTATCTATTTATATAGCTAGATATATATCTATGCAGTAACATACATTAGATAGATAGATAGATAGATAGATAGATAGATAGATAGACTGTATATAAGCCTGCAAGTCTTGCACTTGAAGCAGCTTTATGATGTCATTAAGGCTCGATGGTGACACGCGCACCCGGAACAAGGATCACAGGTTGTTAGCGGCCATTTTTCCATCAGTCTCCACTGGAGCTAGAAGTGAGCAGACAGATACTCCTATAGACGCTGCTGGAGCCAGATCATTTGTCTCTGTGATGGACAACGTTTGAAATTCGCCCTTAAGCGGGATACGGCAGCCTACAACAGTCAAATTGATCGCTGCTTATCACTTCTTTTGTGGTAGGTACAGTTATTCCAGATAGGGGAATGGGTAGGTTAAGTTATTCCAGGGAGGGGAATGCTTATGGGCAAGGCATTATGCTTGATCGGAGGCGGATGAAGTGGCAAAAAAGGCTCGGCCTACACCATGACCATGCCAATCGTCAACCCAAAGTGAATATGAGCCACACAGGTTGGTTGAAATAGCGCAACATGAATGATGGAACCTGGATCCAAGCGTCCCAGGATGCATTGCAGTGAAAACGTTCAACAATGTTCAGCGTGACCAATGTTTCTATCTTGGAAATCGAAATTGCATGCTGTATGGAGTGTTTTTGACATATCTTGTCTCAGGATTTGCTTGCAGTCCTACCATATCCCACAAAATGCAGAAGTGCAGTCAATGCAGCTTTTTACCTAAAATGGTAAAAATTGGTCAAAGACTCATGCGGTTTATTACCTGCCCCTGGAATAACATCAATGGCAATTATAAGAATAATGCTGATAATAATACAAATTTTGTATGTATGTTTTCAGCCCTACAAAACCATAACTATACAAGTTTAAATTTATACGTAAAGCTAGATATTTGTAGAAATATCTATATTGATATATAACTATCTATTTATATAGCTAGATATATATCTATGCAGTAACATACATTAGATAGATAGATAGATAGATAGACTGTATATAAGCCTGCAAGTCTTGCACTTGAAGCAGCTTTATGATGTCATTAAGGCTCGATGGTGACACGCGCACCCGGAACAAGGACCACAGGTTGTTAGCGGCCATTTTTCCATCAGTCTCCACTGGAGCTAGAAGTGAGCAGACAGATACTCCTATAGACGCGGCTGGAGCCAGATCATTTGTCTCTGTGATGGACAACGTTTGAAATTCGCCCTTAAGCGGGAGACGGCAGCCTACAACAGTCAAATATATTGCGGCTTATCACTTCTTTTGAGGGAGGTACAGTTATTCCAGATAGGGGAATGGGTAGGTTAAGATATTCCAGGGTGGGGAATGCTTATGGGCAAGGCATTATGCTTGATCGGAGGCGGATGAAGTGGCAAAAAAGGCTCGGCCTACACCATGACCATGCAACTCGTCAACCCAAAGTGAATATGAGCCACACAGGTTGGTTGAAATGGCGCAGCATGAATGATAGAACCTGGATCCAAGCGTCTCAGGATGCATTGCAGCGAAAACGTTCAACAATGTTCAGCGTGACCAATGTTTCTATCTTGGAAAATGAAATTGCATGCTGTATGGAGTGTTTTTGATATATCTTGTCTCAGGATTTGCTTGCAGTCCTACCATATCCCACAAAATGCAGAAGTGCAGTCAATGCAGCTTTTTACCTAAAATGGTAAAAATTGGTCAAAGCCTCATGCGGTTTATTACCTGTCCCTGGAATAACATCAATGGCAATTATAAGAATAATGCTGATAATAATACAAATTTTGTATGTATGTTTTCAGCCCTACAAAACCATAACTATAGAAGTTTAAATTTATACGTAAAGCTAGATATTTGTAGAAATATCTATATTGATATATAGCTATCTATTTATATAGCTAGATATATATCTATGCAGTAACATACATTAGATAGATAGATAGATAGATAGATAGATAGATAGATAGATAGATAGATAGATAGATAGACTGTATATAAGCCTGCAAGTCTTGCACTTGAAGCAGCTTTATGATGTCATTAAGGCTCGATGGTGACACGCGCACCCGGAACAAGGACCACAGGTTGTTAGCGGCCATTTTTCCATCAGTCTCCACTGGAGCTAGAAGTGAGCAGACAGATACTCCTATAGACGCGGCTGGAGCCAGATCATTTGTCTCTGTGATGGACAACGTTTGAAATTCGCCCTTAAGCGGGAGACGGCAGCCTACAACAGTCAAATATATTGCGGCTTATCACTTCTTTTGAGGGAGGTACAGTTATTCCAGATAGGGGAATGGGTAGGTTAAGATATTCCAGGGTGGGGAATGCTTATGGGCAAGGCATTATGCTTGATCGGAGGCGGATGAAGTGGCAAAAAAGGCTCGGCCTACACCATGACCATGCAACTCGTCAACCCAAAGTGAATATGAGCCACACAGGTTGGTTGAAATGGCGCAGCATGAATGATAGAACCTGGATCCAAGCGTCTCAGGATGCATTGCAGCGAAAACGTTCAACAATGTTCAGCGTGACCAATGTTTCTATCTTGGAAAATGAAATTGCATGCTGTATGGAGTGTTTTTGATATATCTTGTCTCAGGATTTGCTTGCAGTCCTACCATATCCCACAAAATGCAGAAGTGCAGTCAATGCAGCTTTTTACCTAAAATGGTAAAAATTGGTCAAAGCCTCATGCGGTTTATTACCTGTCCCTGGAATAACATCAATGGCAATTATAAGAATAATGCTGATAATAATACAAATTTTGTATGTATGTTTTCAGCCCTACAAAACCATAACTATAGAAGTTTAAATTTATACGTAAAGCTAGATATTTGTAGAAATATCTATATTGATATATAGCTATCTATTTATATAGCTAGATATATATCTATGCAGTAACATACATTAGATAGATAGATAGATAGATAGATAGATAGATAGACTGTATATAAGCCTGCAAGTCTTGCACTTGAAGCAGCTTTATGATGTCATTAAGGCTCGATGGTGACACGCGCACCCGGAACAAGGATCACAGGTTGTTAGCGGCCATTTTTCCATCAGTCTCCACTGGAGCTAGAAGTGAGCAGACAGATACTCCTATAGACGCGGCTGGAGCCAGATCATTTGTCTCTGTGATGGACAACGTTTGAAATTCGCCCTTAAGCGGGAGACGGCAGCCTACAACAGTCAAATATATTGCGGCTTATCACTTCTTTTGAGGGAGGTACAGTTATTCCAGATAGGGGAATGGGTAGGTTAAGATATTCCAGGGTGGGGAATGCTTATGGGCAAGGCATTATGCTTGATCAGAGGCGGATGAAGTGGCAAAAAAGGCTCGGCCTACACCATGACCATGCAACTCGTCAACCCAAAGTGAATATGAGCCACACAGGTTGGTTGAAATGGCGCAGCATGAATGATAGAACCTGGATCCAAGCGTCTCAGGATGCATTGCAGCGAAAACGTTCAACAATGTTCAGCGTGACCAATGTTTCTATCTTGGAAAATGAAATTGCATGCTGTATGGAGTGTTTTTGATATATCTTGTCTCAGGATTTGCTTGCAGTCCTACCATATCCCACAAAATGCAGAAGTGCAGTCAATGCAGCTTTTTACCTAAAATGGTAAAAATTGGTCAAAGCCTCATGCGGTTATTACCTGTCCCTGGAATAACATCAATGGCAATTATAAGAATAATGCTGATAATAATACAAATTTTGTATGTATGTTTTCAGCCCTACAAAACCATAACTATACAAGTTTAAATTTATACGTAAAGCTAGATATTTGTAGAAATATCTATATTGATATATAGCTATCTATTTATATAGCTAGATATATATCTATGCAGTAACATACATTAGATAGATAGATAGATAGATAGATAGATAGATAGATAGACTGTATATAAGCCTGCAAGTCTTGCACTTGAAGCAGCTTTATGATGTCATTAAGGCTCGATGGTGACACGCGCACCCGGAACAAGGACCACAGGTTGTTAGCGGCCATTTTTCCATCAGTCTCCACTGGAGCTAGAAGTGAGCAGACAGATACTCCTATAGACGCGGCTGGAGCCAGATCATTTGTCTCTGTGATGGACAACGTTTGAAATTCGCCCTTAAGCGGGAGACGGCAGCCTACAACAGTCAAATATATTGCGGCTTATCACTTCTTTTGAGGGAGGTACAGTTATTCCAGATAGGGGAATGGGTAGGTTAAGATATTCCAGGGTGGGGAATGCTTATGGGCAAGGCATTATGCTTGATCGGAGGCGGATGAAGTGGCAAAAAAGGCTCGGCCTACACCATGACCATGCAACTCGTCAACCCAAAGTGAATATGAGCCACACAGGTTGGTTGAAATGGCGCAGCATGAATGATAGAACCTGGATCCAAGCGTCTCAGGATGCATTGCAGCGAAAACGTTCAACAATGTTCAGCGTGACCAATGTTTCTATCTTGGAAAATGAAATTGCATGCTGTATGGAGTGTTTTTGATATATCTTGTCTCAGGATTTGCTTGCAGTCCTACCATATCCCACAAAATGCAGAAGTGCAGTCAATGCAGCTTTTTACCTAAAATGGTAAAAATTGGTCAAAGCCTCATGCGGTTTATTACCTGTCCCTGGAATAACATCAATGGCAATTATAAGAATAATGCTGATAATAATACAAATTTTGTATGTATGTTTTCAGCCCTACAAAACCATAACTATAGAAGTTTAAATTTATACGTAAAGCTAGATATTTGTAGAAATATCTATATTGATATATAGCTATCTATTTATATAGCTAGATATATATCTATGCAGTAACATACATTAGATAGATAGATAGATAGATAGACTGTATATAAGCCTGCAAGTCTTGCACTTGAAGCAGCTTTATGATGTCATTAAGGCTCGATGGTGACACGCGCACCCGGAACAAGGATCACAGGTTGTTAGCGGCCATTTTTCCATCAGTCTCCACTGGAGCTAGAAGTGAGCAGACAGATACTCCTATAGACGCGGCTGGAGCCAGATCATTTGTCTCTGTGATGGACAACGTTTGAAATTCGCCCTTAAGCGGGAGACGGCAGCCTACAACAGTCAAATATATTGCGGCTTATCACTTCTTTTGAGGGAGGTACAGTTATTCCAGATAGGGGAATGGGTAGGTTAAGATATTCCAGGGTGGGGAATGCTTATGGGCAAGGCATTATGCTTGATCAGAGGCGGATGAAGTGGCAAAAAAGGCTCGGCCTACACCATGACCATGCAACTCGTCAACCCAAAGTGAATATGAGCCACACAGGTTGGTTGAAATGGCGCAGCATGAATGATAGAACCTGGATCCAAGCGTCTCAGGATGCATTGCAGCGAAAACGTTCAACAATGTTCAGCGTGACCAATGTTTCTATCTTGGAAAATGAAATTGCATGCTGTATGGAGTGTTTTTGATATATCTTGTCTCAGGATTTGCTTGCAGTCCTACCATATCCCACAAAATGCAGAAGTGCAGTCAATGCAGCTTTTTACCTAAAATGGTAAAAATTGGTCAAAGCCTCATGCGGTTTATTACCTGTCCCTGGAATAACATCAATGGCAATTATAAGAATAATGCTGATAATAATACAAATTTTGTATGTATGTTTTCAGCCCTACAAAACCATAACTATACAAGTTTAAATTTATACGTAAAGCTAGATATTTGTAGAAATATCTATATTGATATATAGCTATCTATTTATATAGCTAGATATATATCTATGCAGTAACATACATTAGATAGATAGATAGATAGATAGATAGATAGATAGACTGTATATAAGCCTGCAAGTCTTGCACTTGAAGCAGCTTTATGATGTCATTAAGGCTCGATGGTGACACGCGCACCCGGAACAAGGACCACAGGTTGTTAGCGGCCATTTTTCCATCAGTCTCCACTGGAGCTAGAAGTGAGCAGACAGATACTCCTATAGACGCGGCTGGAGCCAGATCATTTGTCTCTGTGATGGACAACGTTTGAAATTCGCCCTTAAGCGGGAGACGGCAGCCTACAACAGTCAAATATATTGCGGCTTATCACTTCTTTTGAGGGAGGTACAGTTATTCCAGATAGGGGAATGGGTAGGTTAAGATATTCCAGGGTGGGGAATGCTTATGGGCAAGGCATTATGCTTGATCGGAGGCGGATGAAGTGGCAAAAAAGGCTCGGCCTACACCATGACCATGCAACTCGTCAACCCAAAGTGAATATGAGCCACACAGGTTGGTTGAAATGGCGCAGCATGAATGATAGAACCTGGATCCAAGCGTCTCAGGATGCATTGCAGCGAAAACGTTCAACAATGTTCAGCGTGACCAATGTTTCTATCTTGGAAAATGAAATTGCATGCTGTATGGAGTGTTTTTGATATATCTTGTCTCAGGATTTGCTTGCAGTCCTACCATATCCCACAAAATGCAGAAGTGCAGTCAATGCAGCTTTTTACCTAAAATGGTAAAAATTGGTCAAAGCCTCATGCGGTTTATTACCTGTCCCTGGAATAACATCAATGGCAATTATAAGAATAATGCTGATAATAATACAAATTTTGTATGTATGTTTTCAGCCCTACAAAACCATAACTATAGAAGTTTAAATTTATACGTAAAGCTAGATATTTGTAGAAATATCTATATTGATATATAGCTATCTATTTATATAGCTAGATATATATCTATGCAGTAACATACATTAGATAGATAGATAGATAGATAGACTGTATATAAGCCTGCAAGTCTTGCACTTGAAGCAGCTTTATGATGTCATTAAGGCTCGATGGTGACACGCGCACCCGGAACAAGGATCACAGGTTGTTAGCGGCCATTTTTCCATCAGTCTCCACTGGAGCTAGAAGTGAGCAGACAGATACTCCTATAGACGCGGCTGGAGCCAGATCATTTGTCTCTGTGATGGACAACGTTTGAAATTCGCCCTTAAGCGGGAGACGGCAGCCTACAACAGTCAAATATATTGCGGCTTATCACTTCTTTTGAGGGAGGTACAGTTATTCCAGATAGGGGAATGGGTAGGTTAAGATATTCCAGGGTGGGGAATGCTTATGGGCAAGGCATTATGCTTGATCAGAGGCGGATGAAGTGGCAAAAAAGGCTCGGCCTACACCATGACCATGCAACTCGTCAACCCAAAGTGAATATGAGCCACACAGGTTGGTTGAAATGGCGCAGCATGAATGATAGAACCTGGATCCAAGCGTCTCAGGATGCATTGCAGCGAAAACGTTCAACAATGTTCAGCGTGACCAATGTTTCTATCTTGGAAAATGAAATTGCATGCTGTATGGAGTGTTTTTGATATATCTTGTCTCAGGATTTGCTTGCAGTCCTACCATATCCCACAAAATGCAGAAGTGCAGTCAATGCAGCTTTTTACCTAAAATGGTAAAAATTGGTCAAAGCCTCATGCGGTTTATTACCTGTCCCTGGAATAACATCAATGGCAATTATAAGAATAATGCTGATAATAATACAAATTTTGTATGTATGTTTTCAGCCCTACAAAACCATAACTATAGAAGTTTAAATTTATACGTAAAGCTAGATATTTGTAGAAATATCTATATTGATATATAGCTATCTATTTATATAGCTAGATATATATCTATGCAGTAACATACATTAGATAGATAGATAGATAGATAGATAGATAGATAGACTGTATATAAGCCTGCAAGTCTTGCACTTGAAGCAGCTTTATGATGTCATTAAGGCTCGATGGTGACACGCGCACCCGGAACAAGGATCACAGGTTGTTAGCGGCCATTTTTCCATCAGTCTCCACTGGAGCTAGAAGTGAGCAGACAGATACTCCTATAGACGCTGCTGGAGCCAGATCATTTGTCTCTGTGATGGACAACGTTTGAAATTCGCCCTTAAGCGGGATACGGCAGCCTACAACAGTCAAATTGATCGCTGCTTATCACTTCTTTTGTGGTAGGTACAGTTATTCCAGATAGGGGAATGGGTAGGTTAAGTTATTCCAGGGAGGGGAATGCTTATGGGCAAGGCATTATGCTTGATCGGAGGCGGATGAAGTGGCAAAAAAGGCTCGGCCTACACCATGACCATGCCAATCGTCAACCCAAAGTGAATATGAGCCACACAGGTTGGTTGAAATAGCGCAACATGAATGATGGAACCTGGATCCAAGCGTCCCAGGATGCATTGCAGTGAAAACGTTCAACAATGTTCAGCGTGACCAATGTTTCTATCTTGGAAATCGAAATTGCATGCTGTATGGAGTGTTTTTGACATATCTTGTCTCAGGATTTGCTTGCAGTCCTACCATATCCCACAAAATGCAGAAGTGCAGTCAATGCAGCTTTTTACCTAAAATGGTAAAAATTGGTCAAAGACTCATGCGGTTTATTACCTGCCCCTGGAATAACATCAATGGCAATTATAAGAATAATGCTGATAATAATACAAATTTTGTATGTATGTTTTCAGCCCTACAAAACCATAACTATACAAGTTTAAATTTATACGTAAAGCTAGATATTTGTAGAAATATCTATATTGATATATAACTATCTATTTATATAGCTAGATATATATCTATGCAGTAACATACATTAGATAGATAGATAGATAGATAGACTGTATATAAGCCTGCAAGTCTTGCACTTGAAGCAGCTTTATGATGTCATTAAGGCTCGATGGTGACACGCGCACCCGGAACAAGGACCACAGGTTGTTAGCGGCCATTTTTCCATCAGTCTCCACTGGAGCTAGAAGTGAGCAGACAGATACTCCTATAGACGCGGCTGGAGCCAGATCATTTGTCTCTGTGATGGACAACGTTTGAAATTCGCCCTTAAGCGGGAGACGGCAGCCTACAACAGTCAAATATATTGCGGCTTATCACTTCTTTTGAGGGAGGTACAGTTATTCCAGATAGGGGAATGGGTAGGTTAAGATATTCCAGGGTGGGGAATGCTTATGGGCAAGGCATTATGCTTGATCGGAGGCGGATGAAGTGGCAAAAAAGGCTCGGCCTACACCATGACCATGCAACTCGTCAACCCAAAGTGAATATGAGCCACACAGGTTGGTTGAAATGGCGCAGCATGAATGACTAGAACCTGGATCCAAGCGTCTCAGGATGCATTGCAGCGAAAACGTTCAAACAATGTTCAGCGTGACCAATGTTTCTATCTTGGAAAATGAAATTGCATGCTGTATGGAGTGTTTTTGATATATCTTGTCTCAGGATTTGCTTGCAGTCCTACCATATCCACAAAATGCAGAAGTGCAGTCAATGCAGCTTTTTACCTAAAATGGTAAAAATTGGTCAAAGCCTCATGCGGTTTATTACCTGTCCCTGGAATAACATCAATGGCAATTATAAGAATAATGCTGATAATAATACAAATTTTGTATGTATGTTTTCAGCCCTACAAAACCATAACTATAGAAGTTTAAATTTATACGTAAAGCTAGATATTTGTAGAAATATCTATATTGATATATAGCTATCTATTTATATAGCTAGATATATATCTATGCAGTAACATACATTAGATAGATAGATAGATAGATAGATAGATAGATAGATAGATAGATAGATAGATAGATAGACTGTATATAAGCCTGCAAGTCTTGCACTTGAAGCAGCTTTATGATGTCATTAAGGCTCGATGGTGACACGCGCACCCGGAACAAGGACCACAGGTTGTTAGCGGCCATTTTTCCATCAGTCTCCACTGGAGCTAGAAGTGAGCAGACAGATACTCCTATAGACGCGGCTGGAGCCAGATCATTTGTCTCTGTGATGGACAACGTTTGAAATTCGCCCTTAAGCGGGAGACGGCAGCCTACAACAGTCAAATATATTGCGGCTTATCACTTCTTTTGAGGGAGGTACAGTTATTCCAGATAGGGGAATGGGTAGGTTAAGATATTCCAGGGTGGGGAATGCTTATGGGCAAGGCATTATGCTTGATCGGAGGCGGATGAAGTGGCAAAAAAGGCTCGGCCTACACCATGACCATGCAACTCGTCAACCCAAAGTGAATATGAGCCACACAGGTTGGTTGAAATGGCGCAGCATGAATGATAGAACCTGGATCCAAGCGTCTCAGGATGCATTGCAGCGAAAACGTTCAACAATGTTCAGCGTGACCAATGTTTCTATCTTGGAAAATGAAATTGCATGCTGTATGGAGTGTTTTTGATATATCTTGTCTCAGGATTTGCTTGCAGTCCTACCATATCCCACAAAATGCAGAAGTGCAGTCAATGCAGCTTTTTACCTAAAATGGTAAAAATTGGTCAAAGCCTCATGCGGTTTATTACCTGTCCCTGGAATAACATCAATGGCAATTATAAGAATAATGCTGATAATAATACAAATTTTGTATGTATGTTTTCAGCCCTACAAAACCATAACTATAGAAGTTTAAATTTATACGTAAAGCTAGATATTTGTAGAAATATCTATATTGATATATAGCTATCTATTTATATAGCTAGATATATATCTATGCAGTAACATACATTAGATAGATAGATAGATAGATAGATAGATAGATAGACTGTATATAAGCCTGCAAGTCTTGCACTTGAAGCAGCTTTATGATGTCATTAAGGCTCGATGGTGACACGCGCACCCGGAACAAGGATCACAGGTTGTTAGCGGCCATTTTTCCATCAGTCTCCACTGGAGCTAGAAGTGAGCAGACAGATACTCCTATAGACGCGGCTGGAGCCAGATCATTTGTCTCTGTGATGGACAACGTTGAAATTCGCCCTTAAGCGGGAGACGGCAGCCTACAACAGTCAAATATATTGCGGCTTATCACTTCTTTTGAGGGAGGTACAGTTATTCCAGATAGGGGAATGGGTAGGTTAAGATATTCCAGGGTGGGGAATGCTTATGGGCAAGGCATTATGCTTGATCAGAGGCGGATGAAGTGGCAAAAAAGGCTCGGCCTACACCATGACCATGCAACTCGTCAACCCAAAGTGAATATGAGCCACACAGGTTGGTTGAAATGGCGCAGCATGAATGATAGAACCTGGATCCAAGCGTCTCAGGATGCATTGCAGCGAAAACGTTCAACAATGTTCAGCGTGACCAATGTTTCTATCTTGGAAAATGAAATTGCATGCTGTATGGAGTGTTTTTGATATATCTTGTCTCAGGATTTGCTTGCAGTCCTACCATATCCCACAAAATGCAGAAGTGCAGTCAATGCAGCTTTTTACCTAAAATGGTAAAAATTGGTCAAAGCCTCATGCGGTTTATTACCTGTCCCTGGAATAACATCAATGGCAATTATAAGAATAATGCTGATAATAATACAAATTTTGTATGTATGTTTTCAGCCCTACAAAACCATAACTATACAAGTTTAAATTTATACGTAAAGCTAGATATTTGTAGAAATATCTATATTGATATATAGCTATCTATTTATATAGCTAGATATATATCTATGCAGTAACATACATTAGATAGATAGATAGATAGATAGATAGATAGATAGATAGACTGTATATAAGCCTGCAAGTCTTGCACTTGAAGCAGCTTTATGATGTCATTAAGGCTCGATGGTGACACGCGCACCCGGAACAAGGACCACAGGTTGTTAGCGGCCATTTTTCCATCAGTCTCCACTGGAGCTAGAAGTGAGCAGACAGATACTCCTATAGACGCGGCTGGAGCCAGATCATTTGTCTCTGTGATGGACAACGTTTGAAATTCGCCCTTAAGCGGGAGACGGCAGCCTACAACAGTCAAATATATTGCGGCTTATCACTTCTTTTGAGGGAGGTACAGTTATTCCAGATAGGGGAATGGGTAGGTTAAGATATTCCAGGGTGGGGAATGCTTATGGGCAAGGCATTATGCTTGATCGGAGGCGGATGAAGTGGCAAAAAAGGCTCGGCCTACACCATGACCATGCAACTCGTCAACCCAAAGTGAATATGAGCCACACAGGTTGGTTGAAATGGCGCAGCATGAATGATAGAACCTGGATCCAAGCGTCTCAGGATGCATTGCAGCGAAAACGTTCAACAATGTTCAGCGTGACCAATGTTTCTATCTTGGAAAATGAAATTGCATGCTGTATGGAGTGTTTTTGATATATCTTGTCTCAGGATTTGCTTGCAGTCCTACCATATCCCACAAAATGCAGAAGTGCAGTCAATGCAGCTTTTTACCTAAAATGGTAAAAATTGGTCAAAGCCTCATGCGGTTTATTACCTGTCCCTGGAATAACATCAATGGCAATTATAAGAATAATGCTGATAATAATACAAATTTTGTATGTATGTTTTCAGCCCTACAAAACCATAACTATAGAAGTTTAAATTTATACGTAAAGCTAGATATTTGTAGAAATATCTATATTGATATATAGCTATCTATTTATATAGCTAGATATATATCTATGCAGTAACATACATTAGATAGATAGATAGATAGATAGACTGTATATAAGCCTGCAAGTCTTGCACTTGAAGCAGCTTTATGATGTCATTAAGGCTCGATGGTGACACGCGCACCCGGAACAAGGATCACAGGTTGTTAGCGGCCATTTTTCCATCAGTCTCCACTGGAGCTAGAAGTGAGCAGACAGATACTCCTATAGACGCGGCTGGAGCCAGATCATTTGTCTCTGTGATGGACAACGTTTGAAATTCGCCCTTAAGCGGGAGACGGCAGCCTACAACAGTCAAATATATTGCGGCTTATCACTTCTTTTGAGGAGGTACAGTTATTCCAGATAGGGGAATGGGTAGGTTAAGATATTCCAGGGTGGGGAATGCTTATGGGCAAGGCATTATGCTTGATCAGAGGCGGATGAAGTGGCAAAAAAGGCTCGGCCTACACCATGACCATGCAACTCGTCAACCCAAAGTGAATATGAGCCACACAGGTTGGTTGAAATGGCGCAGCATGAATGATAGAACCTGGATCCAAGCGTCTCAGGATGCATTGCAGCGAAAACGTTCAACAATGTTCAGCGTGACCAATGTTTCTATCTTGGAAAATGAAATTGCATGCTGTATGGAGTGTTTTTGATATATCTTGTCTCAGGATTTGCTTGCAGTCCTACCATATCCA
>NW_027101995.1:0-97769 GCF_035609145.1 Eleutherodactylus coqui | reverse complement strand
TTGAAAAAGCAATAAGCTTGCGCTCCCAGCCTAGAGCATGAATCAGAGCACGATTCGCGTCTAACACAAACTCACTATTTTCACTGTCCTGTAACTCGGCACCTGAGAGGAGTAGACCGTGTTTGAAAAAGCAATAAGCTTTAGCTCCCAGCCTAGAGCATGAATCAGAGCACGATTCGCGTCTAACACAAACTCACTGTTTTCACCGTCCTGTAACTCGGCACCTGAGAGGTGTAGACCGTGTTTGAAACAGCAATAAGCTTGCGCTCCCAGCCTAGAGCATGAATCAGAGCACGATTCGCGTCTAACACAAACTCACTGTTTTCACCGTCCTGTAACTCGGCACCTGAGAGGTGTAGACCGTGTTTGAAAAAGCAATAAGCTTGCGCTCCCAGCCTAGAGCATGAATCATAGCACGATTCGCGTCTAACACAAACTCACTGTTTTCATTGTCCTGTACCTCGGCACCTGAGAGGTGTAGACCGTGTTTGAAAAAGCATTACGCTTGCGCTCCCAGCCTAGAGCATGAATCCAAGCACGATTCGCGTCTAACACAAACTCACTGTTTTCACCGTCCTGTAACTCGGCACCTGAGAGGTGTAGACCGTGTTTGAAAAAGCAATAAGCTTGCGCTCCCAGCCTAAAGCATGAATCAGAGCACGATTCGCGTCTAACACAAACTCACTGTTTTCACCGTCCTGTAACTCGGCACCTGAGAGGTGTAGACCGTGTTTGAAAAAGCAATAAGCTTGCGCTCCCAGCCTAGAGCATGAATCAGAGCACGATTCGCGTCTAACACAAACTCACTGTTTTCACCGTCCTGTACCTCGGCACCTGAGAGGTGTAGACCGTGTTTGAAAAAGCATTACGCTTGCGCTCCCAGCCTAGAGCATGAATCAGAGCACGATTCGCGTCTAACACAAACTCACTGTTTTCACCGTTCTGTAACTCGGCACCTGAGAGGTGTAGACCGTGTTTGAAAAAGCAATAAGCTTGCGCTCCCAGCCTAGAGCATGAATCAGAGCACGATTCGCGTCTAACACAAACTCACTGTTTTCACCGTCCTGTAACTCGGCACCTGAGAGGAGTAGACCGTGTTTGAAGAAGCAATAAGCTTTAGCTCCCAGCCTAGAGCATGAATCAGAGAACGATTCGCGTCTAACACAAACTCACTGTTTTCACCGTTCTGTAACTCGGCACCAGAGAGATGTAGACCGTGTTTGAAAAAGCAAAAAGCTTGCGCTCCCAGCCTAGAGCATGAATCAGAGCACGATTCGCGTCTAACACAAACTCACTGTTTTCACCGTCCTGTACCTCGGCACCTGAGAGATGTAGACCGTGTTTGAAAAAGCAATAAGCTTTAGCTCCCAGCCTAGAGCATGAATTCGCGTCTAACACAAACTCACTGTTTTCACCGTCCTGTACCTCGGCACCTGAGAGGTGTAGACCGTGTTTGAAAAAGCATTACGCTTGCGCTCCCAGCCTAGAGCATGAATCCAAGCACGATTCGCGTCTAACACAAACTCACTGTTTTCACCGTCCTGTAACTCGGCACCTGAGAGGTGTAGACCGTGTTTGAAAAAGCATTACGCTTGCGTTCCCAGCCTAGAGCATCAATCCCAGCACGATTCGCGTCTAACACAAACTCACTGTTTTCACCGTCCTGTACCTCGGCACCTGAGAGGTGTAGACCGTGTTTGAAAAAGCAAAAAGCTTGCGCTCCCAGCCTAGAGCATGAATCAGAGCACGATTCGCGTCTAACACAAACTCACTGTTTTCACCGTCCTGTAACTCGGCACCTGAGAGGTGTAGACCGTGTTTGAAAAAGCAATAAGCTTGCGCTCCCAGCCTAGAGCATGAATCAGAGCACGATTCGCGTCTAACACAAACTCACTATTTTCACTGTCCTGTAACTCGGCACCTGAGAGGAGTAGACCGTGTTTGAAAAAGCAATAAGCTTTAGCTCCCAGCCTAGAGCATGAATCAGAGCACGATTCGCGTCTAACACAAACTCACTGTTTTCACCGTCCTGTAACTCGGCACCTGAGAGGTGTAGACCGTGTTTGAAACAGCAATAAGCTTGCGCTCCCAGCCTAGAGCATGAATCAGAGCACGATTCGCGTCTAACACAAACTCACTGTTTTCACCGTCCTGTAACTCGGCACCTGAGAGGTGTAGACCGTGTTTGAAAAAGCAATAAGCTTGCGCTCCCAGCCTAGAGCATGAATCATAGCACGATTCGCGTCTAACACAAACTCACTGTTTTCATTGTCCTGTACCTCGGCACCTGAGAGGTGTAGACCGTGTTTGAAAAAGCATTACGCTTGCGCTCCCAGCCTAGAGCATGAATCCAAGCACGATTCGCGTCTAACACAAACTCACTGTTTTCACCGTCCTGTAACTCGGCACCTGAGAGGTGTAGACCGTGTTTGAAAAAGCAATAAGCTTGCGCTCCCAGCCTAAAGCATGAATCAGAGCACGATTCGCGTCTAACACAAACTCACTGTTTTCACCGTCCTGTAACTCGGCACCTGAGAGGTGTAGACCGTGTTTGAAAAAGCAATAAGCTTGCGCTCCCAGCCTAGAGCATGAATCAGAGCACGATTCGCGTCTAACACAAACTCACTGTTTTCACCGTCCTGTACCTCGGCACCTGAGAGGTGTAGACCGTGTTTGAAAAAGCATTACGCTTGCGCTCCCAGCCTAGAGCATGAATCAGAGCACGATTCGCGTCTAACACAAACTCACTGTTTTCACCGTTCTGTAACTCGGCACCTGAGAGGTGTAGACCGTGTTTGAAAAAGCAATAAGCTTGCGCTCCCAGCCTAGAGCATGAATCAGAGCACGATTCGCGTCTAACACAAACTCACTGTTTTCACCGTCCTGTAACTCGGCACCTGAGAGGAGTAGACCGTGTTTGAAGAAGCAATAAGCTTTAGCTCCCAGCCTAGAGCATGAATGAGAGAACGATTCGCGTCTAACACAAACTCACTGTTTTCACCGTTCTGTAACTCGGCACCAGAGAGATGTAGACCGTGTTTGAAAAAGCAAAAAGCTTGCGCTCCCAGCCTAGAGCATGAATCAGAGCACGATTCGCGTCTAACACAAACTCACTGTTTTCACCGTCCTGTACCTCGGCACCTGAGAGATGTAGACCGTGTTTGAAAAAGCAAAAAGCTTGCGCTTCCAGCCTAGAGCATGAATCAGAGCACGATTCGCGTCTAACACAAACTCACTGTTTTCATTGTCCTGTACCTCGGCACCTGAGAGGTGTAGACCGTGTTTGAAAAAGCATTACGCTTGCGCTCCCAGCCTAGAGCATGAATCCAAGCACGATTCGCGTCTAACACAAACTCACTGTTTTCACCGTCCTGTAACTCGGCACCTGAGAGGTGTAGACCGTGTTTGAAAAAGCAATAAGCTTGCGCTCCCAGCCTAAAGCATGAATCAGAGCACGATTCGCGTCTAACACAAACTCACTGTTTTCACCGTCCTGTAACTCGGCACCTGAGAGGTGTAGACCGTGTTTGAAAAAGCAATAAGCTTGCGCTCCCAGCCTAGAGCATGAATCAGAGCACGATTCGCGTCTAACACAAACTCACTGTTTTCACCGTCCTGTACCTCGGCACCTGAGAGGTGTAGACCGTGTTTGAAAAAGCATTACGCTTGCGCTCCCAGCCTAGAGCATGAATCAGAGCACGATTCGCGTCTAACACAAACTCACTGTTTTCACCGTCCTGTAACTCGGCACCTGAGAGGAGTAGACCGTGTTTGAAGAAGCAATAAGCTTTAGCTCCCAGCCTAGAGCATGAATCAGAGAGCGATTCGCGTCTAACACAAACTCACTGTTTTCACCGTTCTGTAACTCGGCACCAGAGAGATGTAGACCGTGTTTGAAAAAGCAAAAAGCTTGCGCTCCCAGCCTAGAGCATGAATCAGAGCACGATTCGCGTCTAACACAAACTCACTGTTTTCACCGTCCTGTAACTCGGCACCTGAGAGGAGTAGACCGTGTTTGAAGAAGCAATAAGCTTTAGCTCCCAGCCTAGAGCATGAATCAGAGAACGATTCGCGTCTAACACAAACTCACTGTTTTCACCGTCCTGTAACTCGGCACCTGAGAGGTGTAGACCGTGTTTGAAAAAGCAATAAGCTTGCGCTCCCAGCCTAGAGCATGAATCAGAGCACGATTCGCGTCTAACATAAACTCACTGTTTTCATCGTCCTGTAACTCGGCACCTGAGAGGAGTAGACCGTGTTTGAAAAAGCAATAAGCTTGCGCTCCCAGCCTAGAGCATGAATCAGAGCACGATTCGCGTCTAACACAAACTCACTGTTTTCACTGTCCTGTAACTCGGCACCTGAGAGGAGTAGACCGTGTTTGAAAAAGCAATAAGCTTTAGCTCCCAGCCTAGAGCATGAATTCGCGTCTAACACAAACTCACTGTTTTCACCGTCCTGTACCTCGGCACCTGAGAGGTGTAGACCGTGTTTGAAAAAGCATTACGCTTGCGCTCCCAGCCTAGAGCATGAATCCAAGCACGATTCGCGTCTAACACAAACTCACTGTTTTCACCGTTCTGTAACTCGGCACCTGAGAGGTGTAGACCGTGTTTGAAAAAGCAATAAGCTTGCGCTCCCAGCCTAGAGCATGAATCAGAGCACGATTCGCGTCTAACACAAACTCACTGTTTTCACCGTCCTGTAACTCGGCACCTGAGAGGTGTAGACCGTGTTTGAAAAAGCAATAAGCTTTAGCTCCCAGCCTAGAGCATGAATCAGAGCACAATTCGCGTCTAACACAAACTCACTGTTTTCACCGTCCTGTAACTCGGCACCTGAGAGGTGTAGACCGTGTTTGAAAAAGCAATAAGCTTGCGCTCCCAGCCTAGAGCATGAATCAGAGCACGATTCGCGTCTAACACAAACTCACTGTTTTCACCGTCCTGTAACTCGGCACCTGAGAGGTGTAGACCGTGTTTGAAAAAGCAATAAGCTTGCGCTCCCAGCCTAAAGCATGAATCAGAGCACGATTCGCGTCTAACACAAACTCACTGTTTTCACCGTCCTGTAACTCGGCACCTGAGAGGTGTAGACCGTGTTTGAAAAAGCAATAAGCTTGCGCTCCCAGCCTAGAGCATGAATCAGAGCACGATTCGCGTCTAACACAAACTCACTGTTTTCACCGTCCTGTACCTCGGCACCTGAGAGGTGTAGACCGTGTTTGAAAAAGCATTACGCTTGCGCTCCCAGCCTAGAGCATGAATCAGAGCACGATTCGCGTCTAACACAAACTCACTGTTTTCACCGTTCTGTAACTCGGCACCTGAGAGGTGTAGACCGTGTTTGAAAAAGCAATAAGCTTGCGCTCCCAGCCTAGAGCATGAATCAGAGCACGATTCGCGTCTAACACAAACTCACTGTTTTCACCGTCCTGTACCTCGGCACCTGAGGTGTAGACCGTGTTTGAAAAAGCATTACGCTTGCGCTCCCAGCCTAGAGCATGAATCAGAGCACGATTCGCGTCTAACACAAACTCACTGTTTTCACCGTCCTGTACCTCGGCACCTGAGGTGTAGACCGTGTTTGAAAAAGCATTACGCTTGCGCTCCCAGCCTAGAGCATGAATCAGAGCACGATTCGCGTCTAACACAAACTCACTGTTTTCACCGTTCTGTAACTCGGCACCTGAGAGGTGTACACCGTGTTTGAAGAAGCAATAAGCTTTAGCTCCCAGCCTAGAGCATGAGTCAGAGCACGATTCGCGTCTAACACAAACTCACTGTTTTCACCGTCCTGTAACTCGGCACCTGAGAGATGTAGACCGTGTTTGAAAAAGCAATAAGCTTGCGCTCCCAGCCTAGAGCATGAATCATAGCACGATTCGCGTCTAACACAAACTCACTGTTTTCACCGTCCTGTAACTCGGCACCTGAGAGGTGTAGACCGTGTTTGAAAAAGCAATAAGCTTGCGCTCCCAGCCTAGAGCATGAATCAGAGCACGATTCGCGTCTAACACAAACTCACTGTTTTCACCGTCCTGTACCTCGGCACCTGAGAGGTGTAGACCGTGTTTGAAAAAGCATTACGCTTGCGCTCCCAGCCTAGAGCATGAATCCAAGCACGATTCGCGTCTAACACAAACTCACTGTTTTCACCGTCCTGTAACTCGGCACCTGAGAGGTGTAGACCGTGTTTGAAAAAGCAATAAGCTTGCGCTCCCAGCCTAGAGCATGAATCAGAGCACGATTCGCGTCTAACACAAACTCACTGTTTTCACCGTCCTGTAACTCGGCACCTGAGAGGTGTAGACCGTGTTTGAAAAAGCAATAAGCTTGCGCTCCCAGCCTAGAGCATGAATCAGAGCACGATTCGCGTCTAACACAAACTCACTGTTTTCACCGTCCTGTAACTCGGCACCTGAGAGGTGTAGACCGTGTTTGAAAAAGCAATAAGCTTGCGCTCCCAGCCTAGAGCATGAATCATAGCACGATTCGCGTCTAACACAAACTCACTGTTTTCACTGTCCTGTAACTCGGCACCTGAGAGGAGTAGACCGTGTTTGAAAAAGCAATAAGCTTTAGCTCCCAGCCTAGAGCATGAATTCGCGTCTAACACAAACTCACTGTTTTCACCGTCCTGTACCTCGGCACCTGAGAGGTGTAGACCGTGTTTGAAAAAGCATTACGCTTGCGCTCCCAGCCTAGAGCATGAATCCAAGCACGATTCGCGTCTAACACAAACTCACTGTTTTCACCGTCCTGTAACTCGGCACCTGAGAGGTGTAGACCGTGTTTGAAAAAGCAATAAGCTTGCGCTCCCAGCCTAGAGCATGAATCAGAGCACGATTCGCGTCTAACACAAACTCACTGTTTTCACCGTCCTGTAACTCGGCACCTGAGAGGTGTAGACCGTGTTTGAAAAAGCAATAAGCTTGCGCTCCCAGCCTAAAGCATGAATTAGAGCACGATTCGCGTCTAACACAAACTCACTGTTTTCACCGTCCTGTAACTCGGCACCTGAGAGGTGTAGACCGTGTTTGAAAAAGCAATAAGCTTGCGCTCCCAGCCTAGAGCATGAATCAGAGCACGATTCGCGTCTAACACAAACTCACTGTTTTCACCGTCCTGTACCTCGGCACCTGAGAGGTGTAGACCGTGTTTGAAAAAGCATTACGCTTGCGCTCCCAGCCTAGAGCATGAATCAGAGCACGATTCGCGTCTAACACAAACTCACTGTTTTCACCGTTCTGTAACTCGGCACCAGAGAGATGTAGACCGTGTTTGAAAAAGCAAAAAGCTTGCGCTCCCAGCCTAGAGCATGAATCAGAGCACGATTCGCGTCTAACACAAACTCACTGTTTTCACCGTCCTGTAACTCGGCACCTGAGAGATGTAGACCGTGTTTGAAAAAGCAATAAGCTTGCGCTCCCAGCCTAGAGCATGAATCCAAGCACGATTCGCGTCTAACACAAACTCACTGTTTTCACCGTCCTGTAACTCGGCACCTGAGAGGTGTAGACCGTGTTTGAAAAAGCAATAAGCTTGCGCTCCCAGCCTAGAGCATGAATCAGAGCACGATTCGCGTCTAACACAAACTCACTGTTTTCACCGTCCTGTAACTCGGCACCTGAGAGGAGTAGACCGTGTTTGAAAAAGCAATAAGCTTTAGCTCCCAGCCTAGAGCGTGAATCAGAGCACGATTCGCGTCTAACACAAACTCACTGTTTTCACCGTCCTGTAACTCGGCACCTGAGAGGTGTAGACCGTGTTTGAAAAAGCAATAAGCTTGCGCTCCCAGCCTAGAGCATGAATCAGAGCACGATTCGCGTCTAACACAAACTCACTGTTTTCACTGTCCTGTAACTCGGCACCTGAGAGGAGTAGACCGTGTTTGAAAAAGCAATAAGCTTTAGCTCCCAGCCTAGGGCATGAATTCGCGTCTAACACAAACTCACTGTTTTCACCGTCCTGTACCTCGGCACCTGAGAGGTGTAGACCGTGTTTGAAAAAGCATTACGCTTGCGCTCCCAGCCTAGAGCATGAATCCAAGCACGATTCGCGTCTAACACAAACTCACTGTTTTCACCGTCCTTTAACTCGGCACCTGAGAGGTGTAGACCGTGTTTGAAAAAGCAATAAGCTTGCGCTCCCAGCCTAGAGCATGAATCAGAGCACGATTCGCGTCTAACACAAACTCACTGTTTTCACCGTCCTGTAACTCGGCACCTGAGAGGAGTAGACCGTGTTTGAAAAAGCAATAAGCTTTAGCTCCCAGCCTAGAGCATGAATCAGAGCACAATTCGCGTCTAACACAAACTCACTGTTTTCACCGTCCTGTAACTCGGCACCTGAGAGGTGTAGACCGTGTTTGAAAAAGCAATAAGCTTGCGCTCCCAGCCTAGAGCATGAATCAGAGCACGATTCGCGTCTAACACAAACTCACTGTTTTCACCGTCCTGTAACTCGGCACCTGAGAGGTGTAGACCGTGTTTGAAAAAGCAATAAGCTTGCGCTCCCAGCCTAAAGCATGAATCAGAGCACGATTCGCGTCTAACACAAACTCACTGTTTTCACCGTCCTGTAACTCGGCACCTGAGAGGTGTAGACCGTGTTTGAAAAAGCAATAAGCTTCCGCTCCCAGCCTAGAGCATGAATCAGAGCACGATTCGCGTCTAACACAAACTCACTGTTTTCACCGTCCTGTACCTCGGCACCTGAGAGGTGTAGACCGTGTTTGAAAAAGCATTACGCTTGCGCTCCCAGCCTAGAGCATGAATCAGAGCACGATTCGCGTCTAACACAAACTCACTGTTTTCACCGTCCTGTACCTCGGCACCTGAGAGGTGTAGACCGTGTTTGAAAAAGCATTACGCTTGCGCTCCCAGCCTAGAGCATGAATCAGAGCACGATTCGCGTCTAACACAAACTCACTGTTTTCACCGTTCTGTAACTCGGCACCAGAGAGATGTAGACCGTGTTTGAAAAAGCAAAAAGCTTGCGCTCCCAGCCTAGAGCATGAATCAGAGCACGATTCGCGTCTAACACAAACTCACTGTTTTCACCGTCCTGTAACTCGGCACCTGAGAGATGTAGACCGTGTTTGAAAAAGCAATAAGCTTGCGCTCCCAGCCTAGAGCATGAATCCAAGCACGATTCGCGTCTAACACAAACTCACTGTTTTCACCGTCCTGTAACTCGGCACCTGAGAGGTGTAGACCGTGTTTGAAAAAGCAATAAGCTTGCGCTCCCAGCCTAGAGCATGAATCAGAGCACGATTCGCGTCTAACACAAACTCACTGTTTTCACCGTCCTGTACCTCGGCACCTGAGAGGTGTAGACCGTGTTTGAAAAAGCATTACGCTTGCGCTCCCAGCCTAGAGCATGAATCAGAGCACGATTCGCGTCTAACACAAACTCACTGTTTTCACCGTTCTGTAACTCGGCACCTGAGAGGTGTAGACCGTGTTTAAAAAAGCAATAAGCTTGCGCTCCCAGCCTAGAGCATGAATCAGAGCACGATTCGCGTCTAACACAAACTCACTGTTTTCACCGTCCTGTACCTCGGCACCTGAGAGGTGTAGACCGTGTTTGAAAAAGCATTACGCTTGCGCTCCCAGCCTAGAGCATGAATCAGAGCACGATTCGCGTCTAACACAAACTCACTGTTTTCACCGTCCTGTACCTCGGCACCTGAGAGGTGTAGACCGTGTTTGAAAAAGCAATAAGCTTGCGTTCCCAGCCTAAAGCATGAATCAGAGCACGATTCGCGTCTAACACAAACTCACTGTTTTCACCGTCCTGTAACTCGGCACCTGAGAGGTGTAGACCGTGTTTGAAAAAGCAATAAGCTTGCGCTCCCAGCCTAGAGCATGAATCAGAGCACGATTCGCGTCTAACACAAACTCACTGTTTTCACCGTCCTGTAACTCGGCACCTGAGAGGTGTAGACCGTGTTTGAAAAAGCAATAAGCTTGCGCTCCCAGCCTAAAGCATGAATCAGAGCACGATTCGCGTCTAACACAAACTCACTGTTTTCACCGTCCTGTAACTCGGCACCTGAGAGGTGTAGACCGTGTTTGAAAAAGCAATAAGCTTGCGCTCCCAGCCTAGAGCATGAATCAGAGCACGATTCGCGTCTAACACAAACTCACTGTTTTCACCGTCCTGTACCTCGGCACCTGAGAGGTGTAGACCGTGTTTGAAAAAGCATTACGCTTGCGCTCCCAGCCTAGAGCATGAATCAGAGCACGATTCGCGTCTAACACAAACTCACTGTTTTCACCGTTCTGTAACTCGGCACCTGAGAGGTGTAGACCGTGTTTGAAAAAGCAATAAGCTTGCGCTCCCAGCCTAGAGCATGAATCAGAGCACGATTCGCGTCTAACACAAACTCACTGTTTTCACCGTCCTGTACCTCGGCACCTGAGGTGTAGACCGTGTTTGAAAAAGCATTACGCTTGCGCTCCCAGCCTAGAGCATGAATCAGAGCACGATTCGCGTCTAACACAAACTCACTGTTTTCACCGTTCTGTAACTCGGCACCAGAGAGATGTAGACCGTGTTTGAAAAAGCAAAAAGCTTGCGCTCCCAGCCTAGAGCATGAATCAGAGCACGATTCGCGTCTAACACAAACTCACTGTTTTCACCGTCCTGTAACTCGGCACCTGAGAGATGTAGACCGTGTTTGAGAAAGCAATAAGCTTGCGCTCCCAGCCTAGAGCATGAATCATAGCACGATTCGCGTCTAACACAAACTCACTATTTTCACCGTCCTGTAACTCGGCACCTGAGAGGTGTAGACCGTGTTTGAAAAAGCAATAAGCTTGCGCTCCCAGCCTAGAGCATGAATCAGAGCACGATTCGCGTCTAACACAAACTCACTGTTTTCACCGTCCTGTAACTCGGCACCTGAGAGTAGTAGACCGTGTTTGAAAAAGCAATAAGCTTTAGCTCCCAGCCTAGAGCATGAATCAGAGCACAATTCGCGTCTAACACAAACTCACTGTTTTCACCGTCCTGTAACTCGGCACCTGAGAGGTGTAGACCGTGTTTGAAAAAGCAATAAGCTTGCGCTCCCAGCCTAGAGCATGAATCAGAGCACGATTCGCGTCTAACACAAACTCACTGTTTTCACCGTCCTGTAACTCGGCACCTGAGAGGTGTAGACCGTGTTTGAAAAAGCAATAAGCTTGCGCTCCCAGCCTAAAGCATGAATCAGAGCACGATTCGCGTCTAACACAAACTCACTGTTTTCACCGTCCTGTAACTCGGCACCTGAGAGGTGTAGACCGTGTTTGAAAAAGCAATAAGCTTGCGCTCCCAGCCTAGAGCATGAATCAGAGCACGATTCGCGTCTAACACAAACTCACTGTTTTCACCGTCCTGTACCTCGGCACCTGAGAGGTGTAGACCGTGTTTGAAAAAGCATTACGCTTGCGCTCCCAGCCTAGAGCATGAATCAGAGCACGATTCGCGTCTAACACAAACTCACTGTTTTCACCGTCCTGTACCTCGGCACCTGAGGTGTAGACCGTGTTTGAAAAAGCATTACGCTTGCGCTCCCAGCCTAGAGCATGAATCAGAGCACGATTCGCGTCTAACACAAACTCACTGTTTTCACCGTTCTGTAACTCGGCACCAGAGAGATGTAGACCGTGTTTGAAAAAGCAAAAAGCTTGCGCTCCCAGCCTAGAGCATGAATCAGAGCACGATTCGCGTCTAACACAAACTCACTGTTTTCACCGTCCTGTAACTCGGCACCTGAGAGATGTAGACCGTGTTTGAAAAAGCAATAAGCTTGCGCTCCCAGCCTAGAGCATGAATCCAAGCACGATTCGCGTCTAACACAAACTCACTGTTTTCACCGTCCTGTAACTCGGCACCTGAGAGGTGTAGACCGTGTTTGAAAAAGCAATAAGCTTGCGCTCCCAGCCTAGAGCATGAATCAGAGCACGATTCGCGTCTAACACAAACTCACTGTTTTCACCGTCCTGTACCTCGGCACCTGAGAGGTGTAGACCGTGTTTGAAAAAGCATTACGCTTGCGCTCCCAGCCTAGAGCATGAATCAGAGCACGATTCGCGTCTAACACAAACTCACTGTTTTCACCGTCCTGTACCTCGGCACCTGAGAGGTGTAGACCGTGTTTGAAAAAGCATTACGCTTGCGCTCCCAGCCTAGAGCATGAATCCAAGCACGATTCGCGTCTAACACAAACTCACTGTTTTCATTGTCCTGTACCTCGGCACCTGAGAGGTGTAGACCGTGTTTGAAAAAGCATTACGCTTGCGCTCCCAGCCTAGAGCATGAATCCAAGCACGATTCGCGTCTAACACAAACTCACTGTTTTCACCGTCCTGTAACTCGGCACCTGAGAGGTGTAGACCGTGTTTGAAAAAGCAATAAGCTTGCGCTCCCAGCCTAAAGCATGAATCAGAGCACGATTCGCGTCTAACACAAACTCACTGTTTTCACCGTCCTGTAACTCGGCACCTGAGAGGTGTAGACCGTGTTTGAAAAAGCAATAAGCTTGCGCTCCCAGCCTAGAGCATGAATCAGAGCACGATTCGCGTCTAACACAAACTCACTGTTTTCACCGTCCTGTACCTCGGCACCTGAGAGGTGTAGACCGTGTTTGAAAAAGCATTACGCTTGCGCTCCCAGCCTAGAGCATGAATCAGAGCACGATTCGCGTCTAACACAAACTCACTGTTTTCACCGTTCTGTAACTCGGCACCTGAGAGGTGTAGACCGTGTTTGAAAAAGCAATAAGCTTGCGCTCCCAGCCTAGAGCATGAATCAGAGCACGATTCGCGTCTAACACAAACTCACTGTTTTCACCGTCCTGTAACTCGGCACCTGAGAGGAGTAGACCGTGTTTGAAGAAGCAATAAGCTTTAGCTCCCAGCCTAGAGCATGAATGAGAGAACGATTCGCGTCTAACACAAACTCACTGTTTTCACCGTTCTGTAACTCGGCACCAGAGAGATGTAGACCGTGTTTGAAAAAGCAAAAAGCTTGCGCTCCCAGCCTAGAGCATGAATCAGAGCACGATTCGCGTCTAACACAAACTCACTGTTTTCACCGTCCTGTACCTCGGCACCTGAGAGATGTAGACCGTGTTTGAAAAAGCAAAAAGCTTGCGCTTCCAGCCTAGAGCATGAATCAGAGCACGATTCGCGTCTAACACAAACTCACTGTTTTCATTGTCCTGTACCTCGGCACCTGAGAGGTGTAGACCGTGTTTGAAAAAGCATTACGCTTGCGCTCCCAGCCTAGAGCATGAATCCAAGCACGATTCGCGTCTAACACAAACTCACTGTTTTCACCGTCCTGTAACTCGGCACCTGAGAGGTGTAGACCGTGTTTGAAAAAGCAATAAGCTTGCGCTCCCAGCCTAAAGCATGAATCAGAGCACGATTCGCGTCTAACACAAACTCACTGTTTTCACCGTCCTGTAACTCGGCACCTGAGAGGTGTAGACCGTGTTTGAAAAAGCAATAAGCTTGCGCTCCCAGCCTAGAGCATGAATCAGAGCACGATTCGCGTCTAACACAAACTCACTGTTTTCACCGTCCTGTACCTCGGCACCTGAGAGGTGTAGACCGTGTTTGAAAAAGCATTACGCTTGCGCTCCCAGCCTAGAGCATGAATCAGAGCACGATTCGCGTCTAACACAAACTCACTGTTTTCACCGTCCTGTAACTCGGCACCTGAGAGGAGTAGACCGTGTTTGAAGAAGCAATAAGCTTTAGCTCCCAGCCTAGAGCATGAATCAGAGAACGATTCGCGTCTAACACAAACTCACTGTTTTCACCGTCCTGTAACTCGGCACCTGAGAGGTGTAGACCGTGTTTGAAAAAGCAATAAGCTTGCGCTCCCAGCCTAGAGCATGAATCAGAGCACGATTCGCGTCTAACATAAACTCACTGTTTTCATCGTCCTGTAACTCGGCACCTGAGAGGAGTAGACCGTGTTTGAAAAAGCAATAAGCTTGCGCTCCCAGCCTAGAGCATGAATCAGAGCACGATTCGCGTCTAACACAAACTCACTGTTTTCACTGTCCTGTAACTCGGCACCTGAGAGGAGTAGACCGTGTTTGAAAAAGCAATAAGCTTTAGCTCCCAGCCTAGAGCATGAATTCGCGTCTAACACAAACTCACTGTTTTCACCGTCCTGTACCTCGGCACCTGAGAGGTGTAGACCGTGTTTGAAAAAGCATTACGCTTGCGCTCCCAGCCTAGAGCATGAATCCAAGCACGATTCGCGTCTAACACAAACTCACTGTTTTCACCGTTCTGTAACTCGGCACCTGAGAGGTGTAGACCGTGTTTGAAAAAGCAATAAGCTTGCGCTCCCAGCCTAGAGCATGAATCAGAGCACGATTCGCGTCTAACACAAACTCACTGTTTTCACCGTCCTGTAACTCGGCACCTGAGAGGTGTAGACCGTGTTTGAAAAAGCAATAAGCTTTAGCTCCCAGCCTAGAGCATGAATCAGAGCACAATTCGCGTCTAACACAAACTCACTGTTTTCACCGTCCTGTAACTCGGCACCTGAGAGGTGTAGACCGTGTTTGAAAAAGCAATAAGCTTGCGCTCCCAGCCTAGAGCATGAATCAGAGCACGATTCGCGTCTAACACAAACTCACTGTTTTCACCGTCCTGTAACTCGGCACCTGAGAGGTGTAGACCGTGTTTGAAAAAGCAATAAGCTTGCGCTCCCAGCCTAAAGCATGAATCAGAGCACGATTCGCGTCTAACACAAACTCACTGTTTTCACCGTCTTGTAACTCGGCACCTGAGAGGTGTAGACCGTGTTTGAAAAAGCAATAAGCTTGCGCTCCCAGCCTAGAGCATGAATCAGAGCACGATTCGCGTCTAACACAAACTCACTGTTTTCACCGTCCTGTACCTCGGCACCTGAGAGGTGTAGACCGTGTTTGAAAAAGCATTACGCTTGCGCTCCCAGCCTAGAGCATGAATCAGAGCACGATTCGCGTCTAACACAAACTCACTGTTTTCACCGTTCTGTAACTCGGCACCTGAGAGGTGTAGACCGTGTTTGAAAAAGCAATAAGCTTGCGCTCCCAGCCTAGAGCATGAATCAGAGCACGATTCGCGTCTAACACAAACTCACTGTTTTCACCGTCCTGTACCTCGGCACCTGAGGTGTAGACCGTGTTTGAAAAAGCATTACGCTTGCGCTCCCAGCCTAGAGCATGAATCAGAGCACGATTCGCGTCTAACACAAACTCACTGTTTTCACCGTCCTGTACCTCGGCACCTGAGGTGTAGACCGTGTTTGAAAAAGCATTACGCTTGCGCTCCCAGCCTAGAGCATGAATCAGAGCACGATTCGCGTCTAACACAAACTCACTGTTTTCACCGTTCTGTAACTCGGCACCTGAGAGGTGTACACCGTGTTTGAAGAAGCAATAAGCTTTAGCTCCCAGCCTAGAGCATGAGTCAGAGCACGATTCGCGTCTAACACAAACTCACTGTTTTCACCGTCCTGTAACTCGGCACCTGAGAGATGTAGACCGTGTTTGAAAAAGCAATAAGCTTGCGCTCCCAGCCTAGAGCATGAATCATAGCACGATTCGCGTCTAACACAAACTCACTGTTTTCATTGTCCTGTACCTCGGCACCTGAGAGGTGTAGACCGTGTTTGAAAAAGCATTACGCTTGCGCTCCCAGCCTAGAGCATGAATCCAAGCACGATTCGCGTCTAACACAAACTCACTGTTTTCACCGTCCTGTAACTCGGCACCTGAGAGGTGTAGACCGTGTTTGAAAAAGCAATAAGCTTGCGCTCCCAGCCTAAAGCATGAATCAGAGCACGATTCGCGTCTAACACAAACTCACTGTTTTCACCGTCCTGTAACTCGGCACCTGAGAGGTGTAGACCGTGTTTGAAAAAGCAATAAGCTTGCGCTCCCAGCCTAGAGCATGAATCAGAGCACGATTCGCGTCTAACACAAACTCACTGTTTTCACCGTCCTGTACCTCGGCACCTGAGAGGTGTAGACCGTGTTTGAAAAAGCATTACGCTTGCGCTCCCAGCCTAGAGCATGAATCAGAGCACGATTCGCGTCTAACACAAACTCACTGTTTTCACCGTTCTGTAACTCGGCACCTGAGAGGTGTAGACCGTGTTTGAAAAAGCAATAAGCTTGCGCTCCCAGCCTAGAGCATGAATCAGAGCACGATTCGCGTCTAACACAAACTCACTGTTTTCACCGTCCTGTAACTCGGCACCTGAGAGGAGTAGACCGTGTTTGAAGAAGCAATAAGCTTTAGCTCCCAGCCTAGAGCATGAATGAGAGAACGATTCGCGTCTAACACAAACTCACTGTTTTCACCGTTCTGTAACTCGGCACCAGAGAGATGTAGACCGTGTTTGAAAAAGCAAAAAGCTTGCGCTCCCAGCCTAGAGCATGAATCAGAGCACGATTCGCGTCTAACACAAACTCACTGTTTTCACCGTCCTGTACCTCGGCACCTGAGAGATGTAGACCGTGTTTGAAAAAGCAAAAAGCTTGCGCTTCCAGCCTAGAGCATGAATCAGAGCACGATTCGCGTCTAACACAAACTCACTGTTTTCACCGTCCTGTAACTCGGCACCTGAGAGGTGTAGACCGTGTTTGAAACAGCAATAAGCTTGCGCTCCCAGCCTAGAGCATGAATCAGAGCACGATTCGCGTCTAACACAAACTCACTGTTTTCACCGTCCTGTAACTCGGCACCTGAGAGGTGTAGACCGTGTTTGAAAAAGCAATAAGCTTGCGCTCCCAGCCTAGAGCATGAATCATAGCACGATTCGCGTCTAACACAAACTCACTGTTTTCACTGTCCTGTAACTCGGCACCTGAGAGGAGTAGACCGTGTTTGAAAAAGCAATAAGCTTTAGCTCCCAGCCTAGAGCATGAATTCGCGTCTAACACAAACTCACTGTTTTCACCGTCCTGTACCTCGGCACCTGAGAGGTGTAGACCGTGTTTGAAAAAGCATTACGCTTGCGCTCCCAGCCTAGAGCATGAATCCAAGCACGATTCGCGTCTAACACAAACTCACTGTTTTCACCGTCCTGTAACTCGGCACCTGAGAGGTGTAGACCGTGTTTGAAAAAGCATTACGCTTGCGTTCCCAGCCTAGAGCATCAATCCCAGCACGATTCGCGTCTAACACAAACTCACTGTTTTCACCGTCCTGTACCTCGGCACCTGAGAGGTGTAGACCGTGTTTGAAAAAGCAAAAAGCTTGCGCTCCCAGCCTAGAGCTTGAATCAGAGCACGATTCGCGTCTAACACAAACTCACTGTTTTCACCGTCCTGTAACTCGGCACCTGAGAGGTGTAGACCGTGTTTGAAAAAGCAATAAGCTTGCGCTCCCAGCCTAGAGCATGAATCAGAGCACGATTCGCGTCTAACACAAACTCACTATTTTCACTGTCCTGTAACTCGGCACCTGAGAGGAGTAGACCGTGTTTGAAAAAGCAATAAGCTTTAGCTCCCAGCCTAGAGCATGAATCAGAGCACGATTCGCGTCTAACACAAACTCACTGTTTTCACCGTCCTGTAACTCGGCACCTGAGAGGTGTAGACCGTGTTTGAAACAGCAATAAGCTTGCGCTCCCAGCCTAGAGCATGAATCAGAGCACGATTCGCGTCTAACACAAACTCACTGTTTTCACCGTCCTGTAACTCGGCACCTGAGAGGTGTAGACCGTGTTTGAAAAAGCAATAAGCTTGCGCTCCCAGCCTAGAGCATGAATCATAGCACGATTCGCGTCTAACACAAACTCACTGTTTTCATTGTCCTGTACCTCGGCACCTGAGAGGTGTAGACCGTGTTTGAAAAAGCATTACGCTTGCGCTCCCAGCCTAGAGCATGAATCCAAGCACGATTCGCGTCTAACACAAACTCACTGTTTTCACCGTCCTGTAACTCGGCACCTGAGAGGTGTAGACCGTGTTTGAAAAAGCAATAAGCTTGCGCTCCCAGCCTAAAGCATGAATCAGAGCACGATTCGCGTCTAACACAAACTCACTGTTTTCACCGTCCTGTAACTCGGCACCTGAGAGGTGTAGACCGTGTTTGAAAAAGCAATAAGCTTGCGCTCCCAGCCTAGAGCATGAATCAGAGCACGATTCGCGTCTAACACAAACTCACTGTTTTCACCGTCCTGTACCTCGGCACCTGAGAGGTGTAGACCGTGTTTGAAAAAGCATTACGCTTGCGCTCCCAGCCTAGAGCATGAATCAGAGCACGATTCGCGTCTAACACAAACTCACTGTTTTCACCGTTCTGTAACTCGGCACCTGAGAGGTGTAGACCGTGTTTGAAAAAGCAATAAGCTTGCGCTCCCAGCCTAGAGCATGAATCAGAGCACGATTCGCGTCTAACACAAACTCACTGTTTTCACCGTCCTGTAACTCGGCACCTGAGAGGAGTAGACCGTGTTTGAAGAAGCAATAAGCTTTAGCTCCCAGCCTAGAGCATGAATCAGAGAACGATTCGCGTCTAACACAAACTCACTGTTTTCACCGTTCTGTAACTCGGCACCAGAGAGATGTAGACCGTGTTTGAAAAAGCAAAAAGCTTGCGCTCCCAGCCTAGAGCATGAATCAGAGCACGATTCGCGTCTAACACAAACTCACTGTTTTCACCGTCCTGTACCTCGGCACCTGAGAGATGTAGACCGTGTTTGAAAAAGCAATAAGCTTTAGCTCCCAGCCTAGAGCATGAATTCGCGTCTAACACAAACTCACTGTTTTCACCGTCCTGTACCTCGGCACCTGAGAGGTGTAGACCGTGTTTGAAAAAGCATTACGCTTGCGCTCCCAGCCTAGAGCATGAATCCAAGCACGATTCGCGTCTAACACAAACTCACTGTTTTCACCGTCCTGTAACTCGGCACCTGAGAGGTGTAGACCGTGTTTGAAAAAGCATTACGCTTGCGTTCCCAGCCTAGAGCATCAATCCCAGCACGATTCGCGTCTAACACAAACTCACTGTTTTCACCGTCCTGTACCTCGGCACCTGAGAGGTGTAGACCGTGTTTGAAAAAGCAAAAAGCTTGCGCTCCCAGCCTAGAGCATGAATCAGAGCACGATTCGCGTCTAACACAAACTCACTGTTTTCACCGTCCTGTAACTCGGCACCTGAGAGGTGTAGACCGTGTTTGAAAAAGCAATAAGCTTGCGCTCCCAGCCTAGAGCATGAATCAGAGCACGATTCGCGTCTAACACAAACTCACTATTTTCACTGTCCTGTAACTCGGCACCTGAGAGGAGTAGACCGTGTTTGAAAAAGCAATAAGCTTTAGCTCCCAGCCTAGAGCATGAATCAGAGCACGATTCGCGTCTAACACAAACTCACTGTTTTCACCGTCCTGTAACTCGGCACCTGAGAGGTGTAGACCGTGTTTGAAACAGCAATAAGCTTGCGCTCCCAGCCTAGAGCATGAATCAGAGCACGATTCGCGTCTAACACAAACTCACTGTTTTCACCGTCCTGTAACTCGGCACCTGAGAGGTGTAGACCGTGTTTGAAAAAGCAATAAGCTTGCGCTCCCAGCCTAGAGCATGAATCATAGCACGATTCGCGTCTAACACAAACTCACTGTTTTCATTGTCCTGTACCTCGGCACCTGAGAGGTGTAGACCGTGTTTGAAAAAGCATTACGCTTGCGCTCCCAGCCTAGAGCATGAATCCAAGCACGATTCGCGTCTAACACAAACTCACTGTTTTCACCGTCCTGTAACTCGGCACCTGAGAGGTGTAGACCGTGTTTGAAAAAGCAATAAGCTTGCGCTCCCAGCCTAAAGCATGAATCAGAGCACGATTCGCGTCTAACACAAACTCACTGTTTTCACCGTCCTGTAACTCGGCACCTGAGAGGTGTAGACCGTGTTTGAAAAAGCAATAAGCTTGCGCTCCCAGCCTAGAGCATGAATCAGAGCACGATTCGCGTCTAACACAAACTCACTGTTTTCACCGTCCTGTACCTCGGCACCTGAGAGGTGTAGACCGTGTTTGAAAAAGCATTACGCTTGCGCTCCCAGCCTAGAGCATGAATCAGAGCACGATTCGCGTCTAACACAAACTCACTGTTTTCACCGTTCTGTAACTCGGCACCTGAGAGGTGTAGACCGTGTTTGAAAAAGCAATAAGCTTGCGCTCCCAGCCTAGAGCATGAATCAGAGCACGATTCGCGTCTAACACAAACTCACTGTTTTCACCGTCCTGTAACTCGGCACCTGAGAGGAGTAGACCGTGTTTGAAGAAGCAATAAGCTTTAGCTCCCAGCCTAGAGCATGAATGAGAGAACGATTCGCGTCTAACACAAACTCACTGTTTTCACCGTTCTGTAACTCGGCACCAGAGAGATGTAGACCGTGTTTGAAAATGCAAAAAGCTTGCGCTCCCAGCCTAGAGCATGAATCAGAGCACGATTCGCGTCTAACACAAACTCACTGTTTTCACCGTCCTGTACCTCGGCACCTGAGAGATGTAGACCGTGTTTGAAAAAGCAAAAAGCTTGCGCTTCCAGCCTAGAGCATGAATCAGAGCACGATTCGCGTCTAACACAAACTCACTGTTTTCACCGTCCTGTAACTCGGCACCTGAGAGGTGTAGACCGTGTTTGAAACAGCAATAAGCTTGCGCTCCCAGCCTAGAGCATGAATCAGAGCACGATTCGCGTCTAACACAAACTCACTGTTTTCACCGTCCTGTAACTCGGCACCTGAGAGGTGTAGACCGTGTTTGAAAAAGCAATAAGCTTGCGCTCCCAGCCTAGAGCATGAATCATAGCACGATTCGCGTCTAACACAAACTCACTGTTTTCATTGTCCTGTACCTCGGCACCTGAGAGGTGTAGACCGTGTTTGAAAAAGCATTACGCTTGCGCTCCCAGCCTAGAGCATGAATCCAAGCACGATTCGCGTCTAACACAAACTCACTGTTTTCACCGTCCTGTAACTCGGCACCTGAGAGGTGTAGACCGTGTTTGAAAAAGCAATAAGCTTGCGCTCCCAGCCTAAAGCATGAATCAGAGCACGATTCGCGTCTAACACAAACTCACTGTTTTCACCGTCCTGTAACTCGGCACCTGAGAGGTGTAGACCGTGTTTGAAAAAGCAATAAGCTTGCGCTCCCAGCCTAGAGCATGAATCAGAGCACGATTCGCGTCTAACACAAACTCACTGTTTTCACCGTCCTGTACCTCGGCACCTGAGAGGTGTAGACCGTGTTTGAAAAAGCATTACGCTTGCGCTCCCAGCCTAGAGCATGAATCAGAGCACGATTCGCGTCTAACACAAACTCACTGTTTTCACCGTCCTGTAACTCGGCACCTGAGAGGAGTAGACCGTGTTTGAAGAAGCAATAAGCTTTAGCTCCCAGCCTAGAGCATGAATCAGAGAACGATTCGCGTCTAACACAAACTCACTGTTTTCACCGTTCTGTAACTCGGCACCAGAGAGATGTAGACCGTGTTTGAAAAAGCAAAAAGCTTGCGCTCCCAGCCTAGAGCATGAATCAGAGCACGATTCGCGTCTAACACAAACTCACTGTTTTCACCGTCCTGTAACTCGGCACCTGAGAGGAGTAGACCGTGTTTGAAGAAGCAATAAGCTTTAGCTCCCAGCCTAGAGCATGAATCAGAGAACGATTCGCGTCTAACACAAACTCACTGTTTTCACCGTCCTGTAACTCGGCACCTGAGAGGTGTAGACCGTGTTTGAAAAAGCAATAAGCTTGCGCTCCCAGCCTAGAGCATGAATCAGAGCACGATTCGCGTCTAACATAAACTCACTGTTTTCATCGTCCTGTAACTCGGCACCTGAGAGGAGTAGACCGTGTTTGAAAAAGCAATAAGCTTGCGCTCCCAGCCTAGAGCATGAATCAGAGCACGATTCGCGTCTAACACAAACTCACTGTTTTCACTGTCCTGTAACTCGGCACCTGAGAGGAGTAGACCGTGTTTGAAAAAGCAATAAGCTTTAGCTCCCAGCCTAGAGCATGAATTCGCGTCTAACACAAACTCACTGTTTTCACCGTCCTGTACCTCGGCACCTGAGAGGTGTAGACCGTGTTTGAAAAAGCATTACGCTTGCGCTCCCAGCCTAGAGCATGAATCCAAGCACGATTCGCGTCTAACACAAACTCACTGTTTTCACCGTTCTGTAACTCGGCACCTGAGAGGTGTAGACCGTGTTTGAAAAAGCAATAAGCTTGCGCTCCCAGCCTAGAGCATGAATCAGAGCACGATTCGCGTCTAACACAAACTCACTGTTTTCACCGTCCTGTAACTCGGCACCTGAGAGATGTAGACCGTGTTTGAAAAAGCAATAAGCTTTAGCTCCCAGCCTAGAGCATGAATCATAGCACGATTCGCGTCTAACACAAACTCACTGTTTTCACCGTCCTGTAACTCGGCACCTGAAAGATGTAGACCGTGTTTGAGAAAGCAATAAGCTTGCGCTCCCAGCCTAGAGCATGAATCAGAGCACGATTCGCGTCAAACACAAACTCACTGTTTTCACCGTCCTGTACCTCGGCACCTGAGAGGTGTAGACCGTGTTTGAAAAAGCATTACGCTTGCGCTCCCAGCCTAGAGCATCAATACCAGCACGATTCGCGTCTAACACAAACTCACTGTTTTCACCGTCCTGTACCTCGGCACCTGAGAGGTGTAGACCGTGTTTGAAAAAGCAAAAAGCTTGCGCTCCCAGCCTGGAGCATGAATCAGAGCACGATTCGCGTCTAACACAAACTCACTGTTTTCACCGTCCTGTAACTCGGCACCTGAGAGGTGTAGACCGTGTTTGAAAAAGCAATAAGCTTGCGCTCCCAGCCTAGAGCATGAATCATAGCACGATTCGCGTCTAACACAAACTCACTGTTTTCACTGTCCTGTAACTCGGCACCTGAGAGGAGTAGACCGTGTTTGAAAAAGCAATAAGCTTTAGCTCCCAGCCTAGAGCATGAATTCGCGTCTAACACAAACTCACTGTTTTCACCGTCCTGTACCTCGGCACCTGAGAGGTGTAGACCGTGTTTGAAAAAGCATTACGCTTGCGCTCCCAGCCTAGAGCATGAATCCAAGCACGATTCGCGTCTAACACAAACTCACTGTTTTCACCGTCCTGTAACTCGGCACCTGAGAGGTGTAGACCGTGTTTGAAAAAGCATTACGCTTGCGTTCCCAGCCTAGAGCATCAATCCCAGCACGATTCGCGTCTAACACAAACTCACTGTTTTCACCGTCCTGTACCTCGGCACCTGAGAGGTGTAGACCGTGTTTGAAAAAGCAAAAAGCTTGCGCTCCCAGCCTAGAGCATGAATCAGAGCACGATTCGCGTCTAACACAAACTCACTGTTTTCACCGTCCTGTAACTCGGCACCTGAGAGGTGTAGACCGTGTTTGAAAAAGCAATAAGCTTGCGCTCCCAGCCTAGAGCATGAATCAGAGCACGATTCGCGTCTAACACAAACTCACTATTTTCACTGTCCTGTAACTCGGCACCTGAGAGGAGTAGACCGTGTTTGAAAAAGCAATAAGCTTTAGCTCCCAGCCTAGAGCATGAATCAGAGCACGATTCGCGTCTAACACAAACTCACTGTTTTCACCGTCCTGTAACTCGGCACCTGAGAGGTGTAGACCGTGTTTGAAACAGCAATAAGCTTGCGCTCCCAGCCTAGAGCATGAATCAGAGAACGATTCGCGTCTAACACAAACTCACTGTTTTCACCGTCCTGTAACTCGGCACCTGAGAGGTGTAGACCGTGTTTGAAAAAGCAATAAGCTTGCGCTCCCAGCCTAGAGCATGAATCATAGCACGATTCGCGTCTAACACAAACTCACTGTTTTCATTGTCCTGTACCTCGGCACCTGAGAGGTGTAGACCGTGTTTGAAAAAGCATTACGCTTGCGCTCCCAGCCTAGAGCATGAATCCAAGCACGATTCGCGTCTAACACAAACTCACTGTTTTCACCGTCCTGTAACTCGGCACCTGAGAGGTGTAGACCGTGTTTGAAAAAGCAATAAGCTTGCGCTCCCAGCCTAAAGCATGAATCAGAGCACGATTCGCGTCTAACACAAACTCACTGTTTTCACCGTCCTGTAACTCGGCACCTGAGAGGTGTAGACCGTGTTTGAAAAAGCAATAAGCTTGCGCTCCCAGCCTAGAGCATGAATCAGAGCACGATTCGCGTCTAACACAAACTCACTGTTTTCACCGTCCTGTACCTCGGCACCTGAGAGGTGTAGACCGTGTTTGAAAAAGCATTACGCTTGCGCTCCCAGCCTAGAGCATGAATCAGAGCACGATTCGCGTCTAACACAAACTCACTGTTTTCACCGTTCTGTAACTCGGCACCTGAGAGGTGTAGACCGTGTTTGAAAAAGCAATAAGCTTGCGCTCCCAGCCTAGAGCATGAATCAGAGCACGATTCGCGTCTAACACAAACTCACTGTTTTCACCGTCCTGTAACTCGGCACCTGAGAGGAGTAGACCGTGTTTGAAGAAGCAATAAGCTTTAGCTCCCAGCCTAGAGCATGAATCAGAGAACGATTCGCGTCTAACACAAACTCACTGTTTTCACCGTTCTGTAACTCGGCACCAGAGAGATGTAGACCGTGTTTGAAAAAGCAAAAAGCTTGCGCTCCCAGCCTAGAGCATGAATCAGAGCACGATTCGCGTCTAACACAAACTCACTGTTTTCACCGTCCTGTACCTCGGCACCTGAGAGATGTAGACCGTGTTTGAAAAAGCAATAAGCTTTAGCTCCCAGCCTAGAGCATGAATTCGCGTCTAACACAAACTCACTGTTTTCACCGTCCTGTACCTCGGCACCTGAGAGGTGTAGACCGTGTTTGAAAAAGCATTACGCTTGCGCTCCCAGCCTAGAGCATGAATCCAAGCACGATTCGCGTCTAACACAAACTCACTGTTTTCACCGTCCTGTAACTCGGCACCTGAGAGGTGTAGACCGTGTTTGAAAAAGCATTACGCTTGCGTTCCCAGCCTAGAGCATCAATCCCAGCACGATTCGCGTCTAACACAAACTCACTGTTTTCACCGTCCTGTACCTCGGCACCTGAGAGGTGTAGACCGTGTTTGAAAAAGCAAAAAGCTTGCGCTCCCAGCCTAGAGCATGAATCAGAGCACGATTCGCGTCTAACACAAACTCACTGTTTTCACCGTCCTGTAACTCGGCACCTGAGAGGTGTAGACCGTGTTTGAAAAAGCAATAAGCTTGCGCTCCCAGCCTAGAGCATGAATCAGAGCACGATTCGCGTCTAACACAAACTCACTATTTTCACTGTCCTGTAACTCGGCACCTGAGAGGAGTAGACCGTGTTTGAAAAAGCAATAAGCTTTAGCTCCCAGCCTAGAGCATGAATCAGAGCACGATTCGCGTCTAACACAAACTCACTGTTTTCACCGTCCTGTAACTCGGCACCTGAGAGGTGTAGACCGTGTTTGAAACAGCAATAAGCTTGCGCTCCCAGCCTAGAGCATGAATCAGAGCACGATTCGCGTCTAACACAAACTCACTGTTTTCACCGTCCTGTAACTCGGCACCTGAGAGGTGTAGACCGTGTTTGAAAAAGCAATAAGCTTGCGCTCCCAGCCTAGAGCATGAATCATAGCACGATTCGCGTCTAACACAAACTCACTGTTTTCATTGTCCTGTACCTCGGCACCTGAGAGGTGTAGACCGTGTTTGAAAAAGCATTACGCTTGCGCTCCCAGCCTAGAGCATGAATCCAAGCACGATTCGCGTCTAACACAAACTCACTGTTTTCACCGTCCTGTAACTCGGCACCTGAGAGGTGTAGACCGTGTTTGAAAAAGCAATAAGCTTGCGCTCCCAGCCTAAAGCATGAATCAGAGCACGATTCGCGTCTAACACAAACTCACTGTTTTCACCGTCCTGTAACTCGGCACCTGAGAGGTGTAGACCGTGTTTGAAAAAGCAATAAGCTTGCGCTCCCAGCCTAGAGCATGAATCAGAGCACGATTCGCGTCTAACACAAACTCACTGTTTTCACCGTCCTGTACCTCGGCACCTGAGAGGTGTAGACCGTGTTTGAAAAAGCATTACGCTTGCGCTCCCAGCCTAGAGCATGAATCAGAGCACGATTCGCGTCTAACACAAACTCACTGTTTTCACCGTTCTGTAACTCGGCACCTGAGAGGTGTAGACCGTGTTTGAAAAAGCAATAAGCTTGCGCTCCCAGCCTAGAGCATGAATCAGAGCACGATTCGCGTCTAACACAAACTCACTGTTTTCACCGTCCTGTAACTCGGCACCTGAGAGGAGTAGACCGTGTTTGAAGAAGCAATAAGCTTTAGCTCCCAGCCTAGAGCATGAATGAGAGAACGATTCGCGTCTAACACAAACTCACTGTTTTCACCGTTCTGTAACTCGGCACCAGAGAGATGTAGACCGTGTTTGAAAAAGCAAAAAGCTTGCGCTCCCAGCCTAGAGCATGAATCAGAGCACGATTCGCGTCTAACACAAACTCACTGTTTTCACCGTCCTGTACCTCGGCACCTGAGAGATGTAGACCGTGTTTGAAAAAGCAAAAAGCTTGCGCTTCCAGCCTAGAGCATGAATCAGAGCACGATTCGCGTCTAACACAAACTCACTGTTTTCATTGTCCTGTACCTCGGCACCTGAGAGGTGTAGACCGTGTTTGAAAAAGCATTACGCTTGCGCTCCCAGCCTAGAGCATGAATCCAAGCACGATTCGCGTCTAACACAAACTCACTGTTTTCACCGTCCTGTAACTCGGCACCTGAGAGGTGTAGACCGTGTTTGAAAAAGCAATAAGCTTGCGCTCCCAGCCTAAAGCATGAATCAGAGCACGATTCGCGTCTAACACAAACTCACTGTTTTCACCGTCCTGTAACTCGGCACCTGAGAGGTGTAGACCGTGTTTGAAAAAGCAATAAGCTTGCGCTCCCAGCCTAGAGCATGAATCAGAGCACGATTCGCGTCTAACACAAACTCACTGTTTTCACCGTCCTGTACCTCGGCACCTGAGAGGTGTAGACCGTGTTTGAAAAAGCATTACGCTTGCGCTCCCAGCCTAGAGCATGAATCAGAGCACGATTCGCGTCTAACACAAACTCACTGTTTTCACCGTCCTGTAACTCGGCACCTGAGA
This sequence comes from Eleutherodactylus coqui, assembly GCF_035609145.1. NCBI lineage: Eukaryota > Metazoa > Chordata > Amphibia > Anura > Eleutherodactylidae > Eleutherodactylus > Eleutherodactylus coqui. The sequence continues at coordinate 70,577 of NW_027101995.1, read as the reverse complement.
GGAGTAGACCGTGTTTGAAGAAGCAATAAGCTTTAGCTCCCAGCCTAGAGCATGAATCAGAGAGCGATTCGCGTCTAACACAAACTCACTGTTTTCACCGTTCTGTAACTCGGCACCAGAGAGATGTAGACCGTGTTTGAAAAAGCAAAAAGCTTGCGCTCCCAGCCTAGAGCATGAATCAGAGCACGATTCGCGTCTAACACAAACTCACTGTTTTCACCGTCCTGTAACTCGGCACCTGAGAGGAGTAGACCGTGTTTGAAGAAGCAATAAGCTTTAGCTCCCAGCCTAGAGCATGAATCAGAGAACGATTCGCGTCTAACACAAACTCACTGTTTTCACCGTCCTGTAACTCGGCACCTGAGAGGTGTAGACCGTGTTTGAAAAAGCAATAAGCTTGCGCTCCCAGCCTAGAGCATGAATCAGAGCACGATTCGCGTCTAACATAAACTCACTGTTTTCATCGTCCTGTAACTCGGCACCTGAGAGGAGTAGACCGTGTTTGAAAAAGCAATAAGCTTGCGCTCCCAGCCTAGAGCATGAATCAGAGCACGATTCGCGTCTAACACAAACTCACTGTTTTCACTGTCCTGTAACTCGGCACCTGAGAGGAGTAGACCGTGTTTGAAAAAGCAATAAGCTTTAGCTCCCAGCCTAGAGCATGAATTCGCGTCTAACACAAACTCACTGTTTTCACCGTCCTGTACCTCGGCACCTGAGAGGTGTAGACCGTGTTTGAAAAAGCATTACGCTTGCGCTCCCAGCCTAGAGCATGAATCCAAGCACGATTCGCGTCTAACACAAACTCACTGTTTTCACCGTTCTGTAACTCGGCACCTGAGAGGTGTAGACCGTGTTTGAAAAAGCAATAAGCTTGCGCTCCCAGCCTAGAGCATGAATCAGAGCACGATTCGCGTCTAACACAAACTCACTGTTTTCACCGTCCTGTAACTCGGCACCTGAGAGGTGTAGACCGTGTTTGAAAAAGCAATAAGCTTTAGCTCCCAGCCTAGAGCATGAATCAGAGCACAATTCGCGTCTAACACAAACTCACTGTTTTCACCGTCCTGTAACTCGGCACCTGAGAGGTGTAGACCGTGTTTGAAAAAGCAATAAGCTTGCGCTCCCAGCCTAGAGCATGAATCAGAGCACGATTCGCGTCTAACACAAACTCACTGTTTTCACCGTCCTGTAACTCGGCACCTGAGAGGTGTAGACCGTGTTTGAAAAAGCAATAAGCTTGCGCTCCCAGCCTAAAGCATGAATCAGAGCACGATTCGCGTCTAACACAAACTCACTGTTTTCACCGTCCTGTAACTCGGCACCTGAGAGGTGTAGACCGTGTTTGAAAAAGCAATAAGCTTGCGCTCCCAGCCTAGAGCATGAATCAGAGCACGATTCGCGTCTAACACAAACTCACTGTTTTCACCGTCCTGTACCTCGGCACCTGAGAGGTGTAGACCGTGTTTGAAAAAGCATTACGCTTGCGCTCCCAGCCTAGAGCATGAATCAGAGCACGATTCGCGTCTAACACAAACTCACTGTTTTCACCGTTCTGTAACTCGGCACCTGAGAGGTGTAGACCGTGTTTGAAAAAGCAATAAGCTTGCGCTCCCAGCCTAGAGCATGAATCAGAGCACGATTCGCGTCTAACACAAACTCACTGTTTTCACCGTCCTGTACCTCGGCACCTGAGGTGTAGACCGTGTTTGAAAAAGCATTACGCTTGCGCTCCCAGCCTAGAGCATGAATCAGAGCACGATTCGCGTCTAACACAAACTCACTGTTTTCACCGTCCTGTACCTCGGCACCTGAGGTGTAGACCGTGTTTGAAAAAGCATTACGCTTGCGCTCCCAGCCTAGAGCATGAATCAGAGCACGATTCGCGTCTAACACAAACTCACTGTTTTCACCGTTCTGTAACTCGGCACCTGAGAGGTGTACACCGTGTTTGAAGAAGCAATAAGCTTTAGCTCCCAGCCTAGAGCATGAGTCAGAGCACGATTCGCGTCTAACACAAACTCACTGTTTTCACCGTCCTGTAACTCGGCACCTGAGAGATGTAGACCGTGTTTGAAAAAGCAATAAGCTTGCGCTCCCAGCCTAGAGCATGAATCATAGCACGATTCGCGTCTAACACAAACTCACTGTTTTCACCGTCCTGTAACTCGGCACCTGAGAGGTGTAGACCGTGTTTGAAAAAGCAATAAGCTTGCGCTCCCAGCCTAGAGCATGAATCAGAGCACGATTCGCGTCTAACACAAACTCACTGTTTTCACCGTCCTGTACCTCGGCACCTGAGAGGTGTAGACCGTGTTTGAAAAAGCATTACGCTTGCGCTCCCAGCCTAGAGCATGAATCCAAGCACGATTCGCGTCTAACACAAACTCACTGTTTTCACCGTCCTGTAACTCGGCACCTGAGAGGTGTAGACCGTGTTTGAAAAAGCAATAAGCTTGCGCTCCCAGCCTAGAGCATGAATCAGAGCACGATTCGCGTCTAACACAAACTCACTGTTTTCACCGTCCTGTAACTCGGCACCTGAGAGGTGTAGACCGTGTTTGAAAAAGCAATAAGCTTGCGCTCCCAGCCTAGAGCATGAATCAGAGCACGATTCGCGTCTAACACAAACTCACTGTTTTCACCGTCCTGTAACTCGGCACCTGAGAGGTGTAGACCGTGTTTGAAAAAGCAATAAGCTTGCGCTCCCAGCCTAGAGCATGAATCATAGCACGATTCGCGTCTAACACAAACTCACTGTTTTCACTGTCCTGTAACTCGGCACCTGAGAGGAGTAGACCGTGTTTGAAAAAGCAATAAGCTTTAGCTCCCAGCCTAGAGCATGAATTCGCGTCTAACACAAACTCACTGTTTTCACCGTCCTGTACCTCGGCACCTGAGAGGTGTAGACCGTGTTTGAAAAAGCATTACGCTTGCGCTCCCAGCCTAGAGCATGAATCCAAGCACGATTCGCGTCTAACACAAACTCACTGTTTTCACCGTCCTGTAACTCGGCACCTGAGAGGTGTAGACCGTGTTTGAAAAAGCAATAAGCTTGCGCTCCCAGCCTAGAGCATGAATCAGAGCACGATTCGCGTCTAACACAAACTCACTGTTTTCACCGTCCTGTAACTCGGCACCTGAGAGGTGTAGACCGTGTTTGAAAAAGCAATAAGCTTGCGCTCCCAGCCTAAAGCATGAATTAGAGCACGATTCGCGTCTAACACAAACTCACTGTTTTCACCGTCCTGTAACTCGGCACCTGAGAGGTGTAGACCGTGTTTGAAAAAGCAATAAGCTTGCGCTCCCAGCCTAGAGCATGAATCAGAGCACGATTCGCGTCTAACACAAACTCACTGTTTTCACCGTCCTGTACCTCGGCACCTGAGAGGTGTAGACCGTGTTTGAAAAAGCATTACGCTTGCGCTCCCAGCCTAGAGCATGAATCAGAGCACGATTCGCGTCTAACACAAACTCACTGTTTTCACCGTTCTGTAACTCGGCACCAGAGAGATGTAGACCGTGTTTGAAAAAGCAAAAAGCTTGCGCTCCCAGCCTAGAGCATGAATCAGAGCACGATTCGCGTCTAACACAAACTCACTGTTTTCACCGTCCTGTAACTCGGCACCTGAGAGATGTAGACCGTGTTTGAAAAAGCAATAAGCTTGCGCTCCCAGCCTAGAGCATGAATCCAAGCACGATTCGCGTCTAACACAAACTCACTGTTTTCACCGTCCTGTAACTCGGCACCTGAGAGGTGTAGACCGTGTTTGAAAAAGCAATAAGCTTGCGCTCCCAGCCTAGAGCATGAATCAGAGCACGATTCGCGTCTAACACAAACTCACTGTTTTCACCGTCCTGTAACTCGGCACCTGAGAGGAGTAGACCGTGTTTGAAAAAGCAATAAGCTTTAGCTCCCAGCCTAGAGCGTGAATCAGAGCACGATTCGCGTCTAACACAAACTCACTGTTTTCACCGTCCTGTAACTCGGCACCTGAGAGGTGTAGACCGTGTTTGAAAAAGCAATAAGCTTGCGCTCCCAGCCTAGAGCATGAATCAGAGCACGATTCGCGTCTAACACAAACTCACTGTTTTCACTGTCCTGTAACTCGGCACCTGAGAGGAGTAGACCGTGTTTGAAAAAGCAATAAGCTTTAGCTCCCAGCCTAGGGCATGAATTCGCGTCTAACACAAACTCACTGTTTTCACCGTCCTGTACCTCGGCACCTGAGAGGTGTAGACCGTGTTTGAAAAAGCATTACGCTTGCGCTCCCAGCCTAGAGCATGAATCCAAGCACGATTCGCGTCTAACACAAACTCACTGTTTTCACCGTCCTTTAACTCGGCACCTGAGAGGTGTAGACCGTGTTTGAAAAAGCAATAAGCTTGCGCTCCCAGCCTAGAGCATGAATCAGAGCACGATTCGCGTCTAACACAAACTCACTGTTTTCACCGTCCTGTAACTCGGCACCTGAGAGGAGTAGACCGTGTTTGAAAAAGCAATAAGCTTTAGCTCCCAGCCTAGAGCATGAATCAGAGCACAATTCGCGTCTAACACAAACTCACTGTTTTCACCGTCCTGTAACTCGGCACCTGAGAGGTGTAGACCGTGTTTGAAAAAGCAATAAGCTTGCGCTCCCAGCCTAGAGCATGAATCAGAGCACGATTCGCGTCTAACACAAACTCACTGTTTTCACCGTCCTGTAACTCGGCACCTGAGAGGTGTAGACCGTGTTTGAAAAAGCAATAAGCTTGCGCTCCCAGCCTAAAGCATGAATCAGAGCACGATTCGCGTCTAACACAAACTCACTGTTTTCACCGTCCTGTAACTCGGCACCTGAGAGGTGTAGACCGTGTTTGAAAAAGCAATAAGCTTCCGCTCCCAGCCTAGAGCATGAATCAGAGCACGATTCGCGTCTAACACAAACTCACTGTTTTCACCGTCCTGTACCTCGGCACCTGAGAGGTGTAGACCGTGTTTGAAAAAGCATTACGCTTGCGCTCCCAGCCTAGAGCATGAATCAGAGCACGATTCGCGTCTAACACAAACTCACTGTTTTCACCGTCCTGTACCTCGGCACCTGAGAGGTGTAGACCGTGTTTGAAAAAGCATTACGCTTGCGCTCCCAGCCTAGAGCATGAATCAGAGCACGATTCGCGTCTAACACAAACTCACTGTTTTCACCGTTCTGTAACTCGGCACCAGAGAGATGTAGACCGTGTTTGAAAAAGCAAAAAGCTTGCGCTCCCAGCCTAGAGCATGAATCAGAGCACGATTCGCGTCTAACACAAACTCACTGTTTTCACCGTCCTGTAACTCGGCACCTGAGAGATGTAGACCGTGTTTGAAAAAGCAATAAGCTTGCGCTCCCAGCCTAGAGCATGAATCCAAGCACGATTCGCGTCTAACACAAACTCACTGTTTTCACCGTCCTGTAACTCGGCACCTGAGAGGTGTAGACCGTGTTTGAAAAAGCAATAAGCTTGCGCTCCCAGCCTAGAGCATGAATCAGAGCACGATTCGCGTCTAACACAAACTCACTGTTTTCACCGTCCTGTACCTCGGCACCTGAGAGGTGTAGACCGTGTTTGAAAAAGCATTACGCTTGCGCTCCCAGCCTAGAGCATGAATCAGAGCACGATTCGCGTCTAACACAAACTCACTGTTTTCACCGTTCTGTAACTCGGCACCTGAGAGGTGTAGACCGTGTTTAAAAAAGCAATAAGCTTGCGCTCCCAGCCTAGAGCATGAATCAGAGCACGATTCGCGTCTAACACAAACTCACTGTTTTCACCGTCCTGTACCTCGGCACCTGAGAGGTGTAGACCGTGTTTGAAAAAGCATTACGCTTGCGCTCCCAGCCTAGAGCATGAATCAGAGCACGATTCGCGTCTAACACAAACTCACTGTTTTCACCGTCCTGTACCTCGGCACCTGAGAGGTGTAGACCGTGTTTGAAAAAGCAATAAGCTTGCGCTCCCAGCCTAGAGCATGAATCAGAGCACGATTCGCGTCTAACACAAACTCACTGTTTTCACCGTCCTGTAACTCGGCACCTGAGAGGTGTAGACCGTGTTTGAAAAAGCAATAAGCTTTAGCTCCCAGCCTAGAGCATGAATCAGAGCACAATTCGCGTCTAACACAAACTCACTGTTTTCACCGTCCTGTAACTCGGCACCTGAGAGGTGTAGACCGTGTTTGAAAAAGCAATAAGCTTGCGCTCCCAGCCTAGAGCATGAATCAGAGCACGATTCGCGTCTAACACAAACTCACTGTTTTCACCGTCCTGTAACTCGGCACCTGAGAGGTGTAGACCGTGTTTGAAAAAGCAATAAGCTTGCGCTCCCAGCCTAAAGCATGAATCAGAGCACGATTCGCGTCTAACACAAACTCACTGTTTTCACCGTCCTGTAACTCGGCACCTGAGAGGTGTAGACCGTGTTTGAAAAAGCAATAAGCTTGCGCTCCCAGCCTAGAGCATGAATCAGAGCACGATTCGCGTCTAACACAAACTCACTGTTTTCACCGTCCTGTACCTCGGCACCTGAGAGGTGTAGACCGTGTTTGAAAAAGCATTACGCTTGCGCTCCCAGCCTAGAGCATGAATCAGAGCACGATTCGCGTCTAACACAAACTCACTGTTTTCACCGTTCTGTAACTCGGCACCTGAGAGGTGTAGACCGTGTTTGAAAAAGCAATAAGCTTGCGCTCCCAGCCTAGAGCATGAATCAGAGCACGATTCGCGTCTAACACAAACTCACTGTTTTCACCGTCCTGTACCTCGGCACCTGAGGTGTAGACCGTGTTTGAAAAAGCATTACGCTTGCGCTCCCAGCCTAGAGCATGAATCAGAGCACGATTCGCGTCTAACACAAACTCACTGTTTTCACCGTTCTGTAACTCGGCACCAGAGAGATGTAGACCGTGTTTGAAAAAGCAAAAAGCTTGCGCTCCCAGCCTAGAGCATGAATCATAGCACGATTCGCGTCTAACACAAACTCACTGTTTTCACCGTCCTGTAACTCGGCACCTGAGAGGTGTAGACCGTGTTTGAAAAAGCAATAAGCTTGCGCTCCCAGCCTAGAGCATGAATCAGAGCACGATTCGCGTCTAACACAAACTCACTGTTTTCACCGTCCTGTAACTCGGCACCTGAGAGGTGTAAACCGTGTTTGAAAAAGCAATAAGCTTGCGCTCCCAGCCTAGAGCATGAATCAGAGCACGATTCGCGTCTAACACAAACTCACTGTTTTCACCGTCCTGTAACTCGGCACCTGAGAGGTGTACACCGTGTTTGAAGAAGCAATAAGCTTTAGCTCCCAGCCTAGAGCATGAGTCAGAGCACGATTCGCGTCTAACACAAACTCACTGTTTTCACCGTCCTGTAACTCGGCACCTGAGAGATGTAGACCGTGTTTGAAAAAGCAATAAGCTTGCGCTCCCAGCCTAGAGCATGAATCATAGCACGATTCGCGTCTAACACAAACTCACTGTTTTCACCGTCCTGTAACTCGGCACCTGAGAGGTGTAGACCGTGTTTGAAAAAGCAATAAGCTTGCGCTCCCAGCCTAGAGCATGAATCAGAGCACGATTCGCGTCTAACACAAACTCACTGTTTTCACCGTCCTGTAACTCGGCACCTGAGAGGTGTAGACCGTGTTTGAAAAAGCAATAAGCTTCCGCTCCCAGCCTAGAGCATGAATCAGAGCACGATTCGCGTCTAACACAAACTCACTGTTTTCACCGTCCTGTACCTCGGCACCTGAGAGGTGTAGACCGTGTTTGAAAAAGCATTACGCTTGCGCTCCCAGCCTAGAGCATGAATCAGAGCACGATTCGCGTCTAACACAAACTCACTGTTTTCACCGTCCTGTACCTCGGCACCTGAGAGGTGTAGACCGTGTTTGAAAAAGCATTACGCTTGCGCTCCCAGCCTAGAGCATGAATCAGAGCACGATTCGCGTCTAACACAAACTCACTGTTTTCACCGTTCTGTAACTCGGCACCAGAGAGATGTAGACCGTGTTTGAAAAAGCAAAAAGCTTGCGCTCCCAGCCTAGAGCATGAATCAGAGCACGATTCGCGTCTAACACAAACTCACTGTTTTCACCGTCCTGTAACTCGGCACCTGAGAGATGTAGACCGTGTTTGAAAAAGCAATAAGCTTGCGCTCCCAGCCTAGAGCATGAATCCAAGCACGATTCGCGTCTAACACAAACTCACTGTTTTCACCGTCCTGTAACTCGGCACCTGAGAGGTGTAGACCGTGTTTGAAAAAGCAATAAGCTTGCGCTCCCAGCCTAGAGCATGAATCAGAGCACGATTCGCGTCTAACACAAACTCACTGTTTTCACCGTCCTGTACCTCGGCACCTGAGAGGTGTAGACCGTGTTTGAAAAAGCATTACGCTTGCGCTCCCAGCCTAGAGCATGAATCAGAGCACGATTCGCGTCTAACACAAACTCACTGTTTTCACCGTTCTGTAACTCGGCACCTGAGAGGTGTAGACCGTGTTTAAAAAAGCAATAAGCTTGCGCTCCCAGCCTAGAGCATGAATCAGAGCACGATTCGCGTCTAACACAAACTCACTGTTTTCACCGTCCTGTACCTCGGCACCTGAGAGGTGTAGACCGTGTTTGAAAAAGCATTACGCTTGCGCTCCCAGCCTAGAGCATGAATCAGAGCACGATTCGCGTCTAACACAAACTCACTGTTTTCACCGTCCTGTACCTCGGCACCTGAGAGGTGTAGACCGTGTTTGAAAAAGCAATAAGCTTGCGCTCCCAGCCTAGAGCATGAATCAGAGCACGATTCGCGTCTAACACAAACTCACTGTTTTCACCGTCCTGTAACTCGGCACCTGAGAGGTGTAGACCGTGTTTGAAAAAGCAATAAGCTTTAGCTCCCAGCCTAGAGCATGAATCAGAGCACAATTCGCGTCTAACACAAACTCACTGTTTTCACCGTCCTGTAACTCGGCACCTGAGAGGTGTAGACCGTGTTTGAAAAAGCAATAAGCTTGCGCTCCCAGCCTAGAGCATGAATCAGAGCACGATTCGCGTCTAACACAAACTCACTGTTTTCACCGTCCTGTAACTCGGCACCTGAGAGGTGTAGACCGTGTTTGAAAAAGCAATAAGCTTGCGCTCCCAGCCTAAAGCATGAATCAGAGCACGATTCGCGTCTAACACAAACTCACTGTTTTCACCGTCCTGTAACTCGGCACCTGAGAGGTGTAGACCGTGTTTGAAAAAGCAATAAGCTTGCGCTCCCAGCCTAGAGCATGAATCAGAGCACGATTCGCGTCTAACACAAACTCACTGTTTTCACCGTCCTGTACCTCGGCACCTGAGAGGTGTAGACCGTGTTTGAAAAAGCATTACGCTTGCGCTCCCAGCCTAGAGCATGAATCAGAGCACGATTCGCGTCTAACACAAACTCACTGTTTTCACCGTTCTGTAACTCGGCACCTGAGAGGTGTAGACCGTGTTTGAAAAAGCAATAAGCTTGCGCTCCCAGCCTAGAGCATGAATCAGAGCACGATTCGCGTCTAACACAAACTCACTGTTTTCACCGTCCTGTACCTCGGCACCTGAGGTGTAGACCGTGTTTGAAAAAGCATTACGCTTGCGCTCCCAGCCTAGAGCATGAATCAGAGCACGATTCGCGTCTAACACAAACTCACTGTTTTCACCGTTCTGTAACTCGGCACCAGAGAGATGTAGACCGTGTTTGAAAAAGCAAAAAGCTTGCGCTCCCAGCCTAGAGCATGAATCATAGCACGATTCGCGTCTAACACAAACTCACTGTTTTCACCGTCCTGTAACTCGGCACCTGAGAGGTGTAGACCGTGTTTGAAAAAGCAATAAGCTTGCGCTCCCAGCCTAGAGCATGAATCAGAGCACGATTCGCGTCTAACACAAACTCACTGTTTTCACCGTCCTGTAACTCGGCACCTGAGAGGTGTAAACCGTGTTTGAAAAAGCAATAAGCTTGCGCTCCCAGCCTAGAGCATGAATCAGAGCACGATTCGCGTCTAACACAAACTCACTGTTTTCACCGTCCTGTAACTCGGCACCTGAGAGGTGTACACCGTGTTTGAAGAAGCAATAAGCTTTAGCTCCCAGCCTAGAGCATGAGTCAGAGCACGATTCGCGTCTAACACAAACTCACTGTTTTCACCGTCCTGTAACTCGGCACCTGAGAGATGTAGACCGTGTTTGAAAAAGCAATAAGCTTGCGCTCCCAGCCTAGAGCATGAATCATAGCACGATTCGCGTCTAACACAAACTCACTGTTTTCACCGTCCTGTAACTCGGCACCTGAGAGGTGTAGACCGTGTTTGAAAAAGCAATAAGCTTGCGCTCCCAGCCTAGAGCATGAATCAGAGCACGATTCGCGTCTAACACAAACTCACTGTTTTCACCGTCCTGTACCTCGGCACCTGAGAGGTGTAGACCGTGTTTGAAAAAGCATTACGCTTGCGCTCCCAGCCTAGAGCATGAATCCAAGCACGATTCGCGTCTAACACAAACTCACTGTTTTCACCGTCCTGTAACTCGGCACCTGAGAGGTGTAGACCGTGTTTGAAAAAGCAATAAGCTTGCGCTCCCAGCCTAGAGCATGAATCAGAGCACGATTCGCGTCTAACACAAACTCACTGTTTTCACCGTCCTGTAACTCGGCACCTGAGAGGTGTAGACCGTGTTTGAAAAAGCAATAAGCTTGCGCTCCCAGCCTAGAGCATGAATCAGAGCACGATTCGCGTCTAACACAAACTCACTGTTTTCACCGTCCTGTAACTCGGCACCTGAGAGGTGTAGACCGTGTTTGAAAAAGCAATAAGCTTGCGCTCCCAGCCTAGAGCATGAATCATAGCACGATTCGCGTCTAACACAAACTCACTGTTTTCACTGTCCTGTAACTCGGCACCTGAGAGGAGTAGACCGTGTTTGAAAAAGCAATAAGCTTTAGCTCCCAGCCTAGAGCATGAATTCGCGTCTAACACAAACTCACTGTTTTCACCGTCCTGTACCTCGGCACCTGAGAGGTGTAGACCGTGTTTGAAAAAGCATTACGCTTGCGCTCCCAGCCTAGAGCATGAATCCAAGCACGATTCGCGTCTAACACAAACTCACTGTTTTCACCGTCCTGTAACTCGGCACCTGAGAGGTGTAGACCGTGTTTGAAAAAGCAATAAGCTTGCGCTCACAGCCTAGAGCATGAATCAGAGCACGATTCGCGTCTAACACAAACTCACTGTTTTCACCGTCCTGTAACTCGGCACCTGAGAGGTGTAGACCGTGTTTGAAAAAGCAATAAGCTTGCGCTCCCAGCCTAAAGCATGAATTAGAGCACGATTCGCGTCTAACACAAACTCACTGTTTTCACCGTCCTGTAACTCGGCACCTGAGAGGTGTAGACCGTGTTTGAAAAAGCAATAAGCTTGCGCTCCCAGCCTAGAGCATGAATCAGAGCACGATTCGCGTCTAACACAAACTCACTGTTTTCACCGTCCTGTACCTCGGCACCTGAGAGGTGTAGACCGTGTTTGAAAAAGCATTACGCTTGCGCTCCCAGCCTAGAGCATGAATCAGAGCACGATTCGCGTCTAACACAAACTCACTGTTTTCACCGTTCTGTAACTCGGCACCAGAGAGATGTAGACCGTGTTTGAAAAAGCAAAAAGCTTGCGCTCCCAGCCTAGAGCATGAATCAGAGCACGATTCGCGTCTAACACAAACTCACTGTTTTCACCGTCCTGTAACTCGGCACCTGAGAGATGTAGACCGTGTTTGAAAAAGCAATAAGCTTGCGCTCCCAGCCTAGAGCATGAATCCAAGCACGATTCGCGTCTAACACAAACTCACTGTTTTCACCGTCCTGTAACTCGGCACCTGAGAGGTGTAGACCGTGTTTGAAAAAGCAATAAGCTTGCGCTCCCAGCCTAGAGCATGAATCAGAGCACGATTCGCGTCTAACACAAACTCACTGTTTTCACCGTCCTGTAACTCGGCACCTGAGAGGAGTAGACCGTGTTTGAAAAAGCAATAAGCTTTAGCTCCCAGCCTAGAGCGTGAATCAGAGCACGATTCGCGTCTAACACAAACTCACTGTTTTCACCGTCCTGTAACTCGGCACCTGAGAGGTGTAGACCGTGTTTGAAAAAGCAATAAGCTTGCGCTCCCAGCCTAGAGCATGAATCAGAGCACGATTCGCGTCTAACACAAACTCACTGTTTTCACTGTCCTGTAACTCGGCACCTGAGAGGAGTAGACCGTGTTTGAAAAAGCAATAAGCTTTAGCTCCCAGCCTAGGGCATGAATTCGCGTCTAACACAAACTCACTGTTTTCACCGTCCTGTACCTCGGCACCTGAGAGGTGTAGACCGTGTTTGAAAAAGCATTACGCTTGCGCTCCCAGCCTAGAGCATGAATCCAAGCACGATTCGCGTCTAACACAAACTCACTGTTTTCACCGTCCTGTAACTCGGCACCTGAGAGGTGTAGACCGTGTTTGAAAAAGCAATAAGCTTGCGCTCCCAGCCTAGAGCATGAATCAGAGCACGATTCGCGTCTAACACAAACTCACTGTTTTCACCGTCCTGTAACTCGGCACCTGAGAGGAGTAGACCGTGTTTGAAAAAGCAATAAGCTTTAGCTCCCAGCCTAGAGCATGAATTCGCGTCTAACACAAACTCACTGTTTTCACCGTCCTGTACCTCGGCACCTGAGAGGTGTAGACCGTGTTTGAAAAAGCATTACGCTTGCGCTCCCAGCCTAGAGCATGAATCCAAGCACGATTCGCGTCTAACACAAACTCACTGTTTTCACCGTCCTGTAACTCGGCACCTGAGAGGTGTAGACCGTGTTTGAAAAAGCAATAAGCTTGCGCTCACAGCCTAGAGCATGAATCAGAGCACGATTCGCGTCTAACACAAACTCACTGTTTTCACCGTCCTGTAACTCGGCACCTGAGAGGTGTAGACCGTGTTTGAAAAAGCAATAAGCTTGCGCTCCCAGCCTAAAGCATGAATTAGAGCACGATTCGCGTCTAACACAAACTCACTGTTTTCACCGTCCTGTAACTCGGCACCTGAGAGGTGTAGACCGTGTTTGAAAAAGCAATAAGCTTGCGCTCCCAGCCTAGAGCATGAATCAGAGCACGATTCGCGTCTAACACAAACTCACTGTTTTCACCGTCCTGTACCTCGGCACCTGAGAGGTGTAGACCGTGTTTGAAAAAGCATTACGCTTGCGCTCCCAGCCTAGAGCATGAATCAGAGCACGATTCGCGTCTAACACAAACTCACTGTTTTCACCGTTCTGTAACTCGGCACCAGAGAGATGTAGACCGTGTTTGAAAAAGCAAAAAGCTTGCGCTCCCAGCCTAGAGCATGAATCAGAGCACGATTCGCGTCTAACACAAACTCACTGTTTTCACCGTCCTGTAACTCGGCACCTGAGAGATGTAGACCGTGTTTGAAAAAGCAATAAGCTTGCGCTCCCAGCCTAGAGCATGAATCCAAGCACGATTCGCGTCTAACACAAACTCACTGTTTTCACCGTCCTGTAACTCGGCACCTGAGAGGTGTAGACCGTGTTTGAAAAAGCAATAAGCTTGCGCTCCCAGCCTAGAGCATGAATCAGAGCACGATTCGCGTCTAACACAAACTCACTGTTTTCACCGTCCTGTAACTCGGCACCTGAGAGGAGTAGACCGTGTTTGAAAAAGCAATAAGCTTTAGCTCCCAGCCTAGAGCGTGAATCAGAGCACGATTCGCGTCTAACACAAACTTACTGTTTTCACCGTCCTGTAACTCGGCACCTGAGAGGTGTAGACCGTGTTTGAAAAAGCAATAAGCTTGCGCTCCCAGCCTAGAGCATGAATCAGAGCACGATTCGCGTCTAACACAAACTCACTGTTTTCACTGTCCTGTAACTCGGCACCTGAGAGGAGTAGACCGTGTTTGAAAAAGCAATAAGCTTTAGCTCCCAGCCTAGGGCATGAATTTGCGTCTAACACAAACTCACTGTTTTCACCGTCCTGTACCTCGGCACCTGAGAGGTGTAGACCGTGTTTGAAAAAGCATTACGCTTGCGCTCCCAGCCTAGAGCATGAATCCAAGCACGATTCGCGTCTAACACAAACTCACTGTTTTCACCGTCCTGTAACTCGGCACCTGAGAGGTGTAGACCGTGTTTGAAAAAGCAATAAGCTTGCGCTCCCAGCCTAGAGCATGAATCAGAGCACGATTCGCGTCTAACACAAACTCACTGTTTTCACCGTCCTGTAACTCGGCACCTGAGAGGAGTAGACCGTGTTTGAAAAAGCAATAAGCTTTAGCTCCCAGCCTAGAGCATGAATCAGAGCACAATTCGCGTCTAACACAAACTCACTGTTTTCACCGTCCTGTAACTCGGCACCTGAGAGGTGTAGACCGTGTTTGAAAAAGCAATAAGCTTGCGCTCCCAGCCTAGAGCATGAATCAGAGCACGATTCGCGTCTAACACAAACTCACTGTTTTCACCGTCCTGTAACTCGGCACCTGAGAGGTGTAGACCGTGTTTGAAAAAGCAATAAGCTTGCGCTCCCAGCCTAAAGCATGAATCAGAGCACGATTCGCGTCTAACACAAACTCACTGTTTTCACCGTCCTGTAACTCGGCACCTGAGAGGTGTAGACCGTGTTTGAAAAAGCAATAAGCTTGCGCTCCCAGCCTAGAGCATGAATCAGAGCACGATTCGCGTCTAACACAAACTCACTGTTTTCACCGTCCTGTACCTCGGCACCTGAGAGGTGTAGACCGTGTTTGAAAAAGCATTACGCTTGCGCTCCCAGCCTAGAGCATGAATCAGAGCACGATTCGCGTCTAACACAAACTCATTGTTTTCACCGTCCTGTACCTCGGCACCTGAGGTGTAGACCGTGTTTGAAAAAGCATTACGCTTGCGCTCCCAGCCTAGAGCATGAATCAGAGCACGATTCGCGTCTAACACAAACTCACTGTTTTCACCGTTCTGTAACTCGGCACCAGAGAGATGTAGACCGTGTTTGAAAAAGCAAAAAGCTTGCGCTCCCAGCCTAGAGCATGAATCAGAGCACGATTCGCGTCTAACACAAACTCACTGTTTTCACCGTCCTGTAACTCGGCACCTGAGAGATGTAGACCGTGTTTGAAAAAGCAATAAGCTTGCGCTCCCAGCCTAGAGCATGAATCCAAGCACGATTCGCGTCTAACACAAACTCACTGTTTTCACCGTCCTGTAACTCGGCACCTGAGAGGTGTAGACCGTGTTTGAAAAAGCAATAAGCTTGCGCTCCCAGCCTAGAGCATGAATCAGAGCACGATTCGCGTCTAACACAAACTCACTGTTTTCACCGTCCTGTAACTCGGCACCTGAGAGGTGTAGACCGTGTTTGAAAAAGCATTACGCTTGCGCTCCCAGCCTAGAGCATGAATCAGAGCACGATTCGCGTCTAACACAAACTCACTGTTTTCACCGTTCTGTAACTCGGCACCTGAGAGGTGTAGACCGTGTTTAAAAAAGCAATAAGCTTGCGCTCCCAGCCTAGAGCATGAATCAGAGCACGATTCGCGTCTAACACAAACTCACTGTTTTCACCGTCCTGTACCTCGGCACCTGAGAGGTGTAGACCGTGTTTGAAAAAGCAATAAGCTTGCGTTCCCAGCCTAAAGCATGAATCAGAGCACGATTCGCGTCTAACACAAACTCACTGTTTTCACCGTCCTGTAACTCGGCACCTGAGAGGTGTAGACCGTGTTTGAAAAAGCAATAAGCTTGCGCTCCCAGCCTAGAGCATGAATCAGAGCACGATTCGCGTCTAACACAAACTCACTGTTTTCACCGTCCTGTAACTCGGCACCTGAGAGGTGTAGACCGTGTTTGAAAAAGCAATAAGCTTGCGCTCCCAGCCTAGAGCATGAATCAGAGCACGATTCGCGTCTAACACAAACTCACTGTTTTCACCGTCCTGTACCTCGGCACCTGAGAGGTGTAGACCGTGTTTGAAAAAGCATTACGCTTGCGCTCCCAGCCTAGAGCATGAATCAGAGCACGATTCGCGTCTAACACAAACTCACTGTTTTCACCGTTCTGTAACTCGGCACCTGAGAGGTGTAGACCGTGTTTGAAAAAGCAATAAGCTTGCGCTCCCAGCCTAGAGCATGAATCAGAGCACGATTCGCGTCTAACACAAACTCACTGTTTTCACCGTCCTGTACCTCGGCACCTGAGGTGTAGACCGTGTTTGAAAAAGCATTACGCTTGCGCTCCCAGCCTAGAGCATGAATCAGAGCACGATTCGCGTCTAACACAAACTCACTGTTTTCACCGTTCTGTAACTCGGCACCAGAGAGATGTAGACCGTGTTTGAAAAAGCAATAAGCTTGCGCTCCCAGCCTAGAGCATGAAT
The DNA here is from genome assembly GCF_035609145.1 of Eleutherodactylus coqui. NCBI lineage: Eukaryota > Metazoa > Chordata > Amphibia > Anura > Eleutherodactylidae > Eleutherodactylus > Eleutherodactylus coqui. The sequence goes on along the minus strand of NW_027101995.1, from coordinate 54,139 downwards.
CAGAGCACGATTCGCGTCTAACACAAACTCACTGTTTTCACCGTCCTGTACCTCGGCACCTGAGGTGTAGACCGTGTTTGAAAAAGCATTACGCTTGCGCTCCCAGCCTAGAGCATGAATCAGAGCACGATTCGCGTCTAACACAAACTCACTGTTTTCACCGTCCTGTAACTCGGCACCTGAGAGGAGTAGACCGTGTTTGAAGAAGCAATAAGCTTTAGCTCCCAGCCTAGAGCATGAATCAGAGAACGATTCGCGTCTAACACAAACTCACTGTTTTCACCGTTCTGTAACTCGGCACCAGAGAGATGTAGACCGTGTTTGAAAAAGCAAAAAGCTTGCGCTCCCAGCCTAGAGCATGAATCAGAGCACGATTCGCGTCTAACACAAACTCACTGTTTTCACCGTCCTGTAACTCGGCACCTGAGAGGAGTAGACCGTGTTTGAAAAAGCAATAAGCTTTAGCTCCCAGCCTAGAGCGTGAATCAGAGCACGATTCGCGTCTAACACAAACTTACTGTTTTCACCGTCCTGTAACTCGGCACCTGAGAGGTGTAGACCGTGTTTGAAAAAGCAATAAGCTTGCGCTCCCAGCCTAGAGCATGAATCAGAGCACGATTCGCGTCTAACACAAACTCACTGTTTTCACTGTCCTGTAACTCGGCACCTGAGAGGAGTAGACCGTGTTTGAAAAAGCAATAAGCTTTAGCTCCCAGCCTAGGGCATGAATTTGCGTCTAACACAAACTCACTGTTTTCACCGTCCTGTACCTCGGCACCTGAGAGGTGTAGACCGTGTTTGAAAAAGCATTACGCTTGCGCTCCCAGCCTAGAGCATGAATCCAAGCACGATTCGCGTCTAACACAAACTCACTGTTTTCACCGTCCTGTAACTCGGCACCTGAGAGGTGTAGACCGTGTTTGAAAAAGCAATAAGCTTGCGCTCCCAGCCTAGAGCATGAATCAGAGCACGATTCGCGTCTAACACAAACTCACTGTTTTCACCGTCCTGTAACTCGGCACCTGAGAGGAGTAGACCGTGTTTGAAAAAGCAATAAGCTTTAGCTCCCAGCCTAGAGCATGAATCAGAGCACAATTCGCGTCTAACACAAACTCACTGTTTTCACCGTCCTGTAACTCGGCACCTGAGAGGTGTAGACCGTGTTTGAAAAAGCAATAAGCTTGCGCTCCCAGCCTAGAGCATGAATCAGAGCACGATTCGCGTCTAACACAAACTCACTGTTTTCACCGTCCTGTAACTCGGCACCTGAGAGGTGTAGACCGTGTTTGAAAAAGCAATAAGCTTGCGCTCCCAGCCTAAAGCATGAATCAGAGCACGATTCGCGTCTAACACAAACTCACTGTTTTCACCGTCCTGTAACTCGGCACCTGAGAGGTGTAGACCGTGTTTGAAAAAGCAATAAGCTTGCGCTCCCAGCCTAGAGCATGAATCAGAGCACGATTCGCGTCTAACACAAACTCACTGTTTTCACCGTCCTGTACCTCGGCACCTGAGAGGTGTAGACCGTGTTTGAAAAAGCATTACGCTTGCGCTCCCAGCCTAGAGCATGAATCAGAGCACGATTCGCGTCTAACACAAACTCATTGTTTTCACCGTCCTGTACCTCGGCACCTGAGGTGTAGACCGTGTTTGAAAAAGCATTACGCTTGCGCTCCCAGCCTAGAGCATGAATCAGAGCACGATTCGCGTCTAACACAAACTCACTGTTTTCACCGTTCTGTAACTCGGCACCAGAGAGATGTAGACCGTGTTTGAAAAAGCAAAAAGCTTGCGCTCCCAGCCTAGAGCATGAATCAGAGCACGATTCGCGTCTAACACAAACTCACTGTTTTCACCGTCCTGTAACTCGGCACCTGAGAGATGTAGACCGTGTTTGAAAAAGCAATAAGCTTGCGCTCCCAGCCTAGAGCATGAATCCAAGCACGATTCGCGTCTAACACAAACTCACTGTTTTCACCGTCCTGTAACTCGGCACCTGAGAGGTGTAGACCGTGTTTGAAAAAGCAATAAGCTTGCGCTCCCAGCCTAGAGCATGAATCAGAGCACGATTCGCGTCTAACACAAACTCACTGTTTTCACCGTCCTGTAACTCGGCACCTGAGAGGTGTAGACCGTGTTTGAAAAAGCATTACGCTTGCGCTCCCAGCCTAGAGCATGAATCAGAGCACGATTCGCGTCTAACACAAACTCACTGTTTTCACCGTTCTGTAACTCGGCACCTGAGAGGTGTAGACCGTGTTTAAAAAAGCAATAAGCTTGCGCTCCCAGCCTAGAGCATGAATCAGAGCACGATTCGCGTCTAACACAAACTCACTGTTTTCACCGTCCTGTACCTCGGCACCTGAGAGGTGTAGACCGTGTTTGAAAAAGCAATAAGCTTGCGTTCCCAGCCTAAAGCATGAATCAGAGCACGATTCGCGTCTAACACAAACTCACTGTTTTCACCGTCCTGTAACTCGGCACCTGAGAGGTGTAGACCGTGTTTGAAAAAGCAATAAGCTTGCGCTCCCAGCCTAGAGCATGAATCAGAGCACGATTCGCGTCTAACACAAACTCACTGTTTTCACCGTCCTGTAACTCGGCACCTGAGAGGTGTAGACCGTGTTTGAAAAAGCAATAAGCTTGCGCTCCCAGCCTAGAGCATGAATCAGAGCACGATTCGCGTCTAACACAAACTCACTGTTTTCACCGTCCTGTACCTCGGCACCTGAGAGGTGTAGACCGTGTTTGAAAAAGCATTACGCTTGCGCTCCCAGCCTAGAGCATGAATCAGAGCACGATTCGCGTCTAACACAAACTCACTGTTTTCACCGTTCTGTAACTCGGCACCTGAGAGGTGTAGACCGTGTTTGAAAAAGCAATAAGCTTGCGCTCCCAGCCTAGAGCATGAATCAGAGCACGATTCGCGTCTAACACAAACTCACTGTTTTCACCGTCCTGTACCTCGGCACCTGAGGTGTAGACCGTGTTTGAAAAAGCATTACGCTTGCGCTCCCAGCCTAGAGCATGAATCAGAGCACGATTCGCGTCTAACACAAACTCACTGTTTTCACCGTTCTGTAACTCGGCACCAGAGAGATGTAGACCGTGTTTGAAAAAGCAATAAGCTTGCGCTCCCAGCCTAGAGCATGAATCAGAGCACGATTCGCGTCTAACACAAACTCACTGTTTTCACCGTCCTGTACCTCGGCACCTGAGGTGTAGACCGTGTTTGAAAAAGCATTACGCTTGCGCTCCCAGCCTAGAGCATGAATCAGAGCACGATTCGCGTCTAACACAAACTCACTGTTTTCACCGTCCTGTAACTCGGCACCTGAGAGGAGTAGACCGTGTTTGAAGAAGCAATAAGCTTTAGCTCCCAGCCTAGAGCATGAATCAGAGAACGATTCGCGTCTAACACAAACTCACTGTTTTCACCGTTCTGTAACTCGGCACCAGAGAGATGTAGACCGTGTTTGAAAAAGCAAAAAGCTTGCGCTCCCAGCCTAGAGCATGAATCAGAGCACGATTCGCGTCTAACACAAACTCACTGTTTTCACCGTCCTGTAACTCGGCACCTGAGAGGAGTAGACCGTGTTTGAAGAAGCAATAAGCTTTAGCTCCCAGCCTAGAGCATGAATCAGAGAACGATTCGCGTCTAACACAAACTCACTGTTTTCACCGTCCTGTAACTCGGCACCTGAGAGGTGTAGACCGTGTTTGAAAAAGCAATAAGCTTGCGCTCCCAGCCTAGAGCATGAATCAGAGCACGATTCGCGTCTAACATAAACTCACTGTTTTCATCGTCCTGTAACTCGGCACCTGAGATGAGTAGACCGTGTTTGAAAAAGCAATAAGCTTGCGCTCCCAGCCTAGAGCATGAATCAGAGCACGATTCGCGTCTAACACAAACTCACTGTTTTCACTGTCCTGTAACTCGGCACCTGAGAGGAGTAGACCGTGTTTGAAAAAGCAATAAGCTTTAGCTCCCAGCCTAGAGCATGAATTCGCGTCTAACACAAACTCACTGTTTTCACCGTCCTGTACCTCGGCACCTGAGAGGTGTAGACCGTGTTTGAAAAAGCATTACGCTTGCGCTCCCAGCCTAGAGCATGAATCCAAGCACGATTCGCGTCTAACACAAACTCACTGTTTTCACCGTTCTGTAACTCGGCACCTGAGAGGTGTAGACCGTGTTTGAAAAAGCAATAAGCTTGCGCTCCCAGCCTAGAGCATGAATCAGAGCACGATTCGCGTCTAACACAAACTCACTGTTTTCACCGTCCTGTAACTCGGCACCTGAGAGGTGTAGACCGTGTTTGAAAAAGCAATAAGCTTTAGCTCCCAGCCTAGAGCATGAATCAGAGCACAATTCGCGTCTAACACAAACTCACTGTTTTCACCGTCCTGTAACTCGGCACCTGAGAGGTGTAGACCGTGTTTGAAAAAGCAATAAGCTTGCGCTCCCAGCCTAGAGCATGAATCAGAGCACGATTCGCGTCTAACACAAACTCACTGTTTTCACCGTCCTGTAACTCGGCACCTGAGAGGTGTAGACCGTGTTTGAAAAAGCAATAAGCTTGCGCTCCCAGCCTAAAGCATGAATCAGAGCACGATTCGCGTCTAACACAAACTCACTGTTTTCACCGTCCTGTAACTCGGCACCTGAGAGGTGTAGACCGTGTTTGAAAAAGCAATAAGCTTGCGCTCCCAGCCTAGAGCATGAATCAGAGCACGATTCGCGTCTAACACAAACTCACTGTTTTCACCGTCCTGTACCTCGGCACCTGAGAGGTGTAGACCGTGTTTGAAAAAGCATTACGCTTGCGCTCCCAGCCTAGAGCATGAATCAGAGCACGATTCGCGTCTAACACAAACTCACTGTTTTCACCGTTCTGTAACTCGGCACCTGAGAGGTGTAGACCGTGTTTGAAAAAGCAATAAGCTTGCGCTCCCAGCCTAGAGCATGAATCAGAGCACGATTCGCGTCTAACACAAACTCACTGTTTTCACCGTCCTGTACCTCGGCACCTGAGGTGTAGACCGTGTTTGAAAAAGCATTACGCTTGCGCTCCCAGCCTAGAGCATGAATCAGAGCACGATTCGCGTCTAACACAAACTCACTGTTTTCACCGTTCTGTAACTCGGCACCAGAGAGATGTAGACCGTGTTTGAAAAAGCAAAAAGCTTGCGCTCCCAGCCTAGAGCATGAATCATAGCACGATTCGCGTCTAACACAAACTCACTGTTTTCACCGTCCTGTAACTCGGCACCTGAGAGGTGTAGACCGTGTTTGAAAAAGCAATAAGCTTGCGCTCCCAGCCTAGAGCATGAATCAGAGCACGATTCGCGTCTAACACAAACTCACTGTTTTCACCGTCCTGTAACTCGGCACCTGAGAGGTGTAAACCGTGTTTGAAAAAGCAATAAGCTTGCGCTCCCAGCCTAGAGCATGAATCAGAGCACGATTCGCGTCTAACACAAACTCACTGTTTTCACCGTCCTGTAACTCGGCACCTGAGAGGTGTACACCGTGTTTGAAGAAGCAATAAGCTTTAGCTCCCAGCCTAGAGCATGAGTCAGAGCACGATTCGCGTCTAACACAAACTCACTGTTTTCACCGTCCTGTAACTCGGCACCTGAGAGATGTAGACCGTGTTTGAAAAAGCAATAAGCTTGCGCTCCCAGCCTAGAGCATGAATCATAGCACGATTCGCGTCTAACACAAACTCACTGTTTTCACCGTCCTGTAACTCGGCACCTGAGAGGTGTAGACCGTGTTTGAAAAAGCAATAAGCTTGCGCTCCCAGCCTAGAGCATGAATCAGAGCACGATTCGCGTCTAACACAAACTCACTGTTTTCACCGTCCTGTACCTCGGCACCTGAGAGGTGTAGACCGTGTTTGAAAAAGCATTACGCTTGCGCTCCCAGCCTAGAGCATGAATCCAAGCACGATTCGCGTCTAACACAAACTCACTGTTTTCACCGTCCTGTAACTCGGCACCTGAGAGGTGTAGACCGTGTTTGAAAAAGCAATAAGCTTGCGCTCCCAGCCTAAAGCATGAATCAGAGCACGATTCGCGTCTAACACAAACTCACTGTTTTCACCGTCCTGTAACTCGGCACCTGAGAGGTGTAGACCGTGTTTGAAAAAGCAATAAGCTTGCGCTCCCAGCCTAGAGCATGAATCAGAGCACGATTCGCGTCTAACACAAACTCACTGTTTTCACCGTCCTGTACCTCGGCACCTGAGAGGTGTAGACCGTGTTTGAAAAAGCATTACGCTTGCGCTCCCAGCCTACAGCATGAATCAGAGCACGATTCGCGTCTAACACAAACTCACTGTTTTCACCGTTCTGTAACTCGGCACCTGAGAGGTGTAGACCGTGTTTGAAAAAGCAATAAGCTTGCGCTCCCAGCCTAGAGCATGAATCAGAGCACGATTCGCGTCTAACACAAACTCACTGTTTTCACCGTCCTGTAACTCGGCACCTGAGAGGAGTAGACCGTGTTTGAAGAAGCAATAAGCTTTAGCTCCCAGCCTAGAGCATGAATCAGAGAACGATTCGCGTCTAACACAAACTCACTGTTTTCACCGTTCTGTAACTCGGCACCAGAGAGATGTAGACCGTGTTTGAAAAAGCAAAAAGCTTGCGCTCCCAGCCTAGAGCATGAATCAGAGCACGATTCGCGTCTAACACAAACTCACTGTTTTCACCGTCCTGTAACTCGGCACCTGAGAGGAGTAGACCGTGTTTGAAGAAGCAATAAGCTTTAGCTCCCAGCCTAGAGCATGAATCAGAGAACGATTCGCGTCTAACACAAACTCACTGTTTTCACCGTCCTGTAACTCGGCACCTGAGAGGTGTAGACCGTGTTTGAAAAAGCAATAAGCTTGCGCTCCCAGCCTAGAGCATGAATCAGAGCACGATTCGCGTCTAACATAAACTCACTGTTTTCATCGTCCTGTAACTCGGCACCTGAGAGGAGTAGACCGTGTTTGAAAAAGCAATAAGCTTGCGCTCCCAGCCTAGAGCATGAATCAGAGCACGATTCGCGTCTAACACAAACTCACTGTTTTCACTGTCCTGTAACTCGGCACCTGAGAGGAGTAGACCGTGTTTGAAAAAGCAATAAGCTTTAGCTCCCAGCCTAGAGCATGAATTCGCGTCTAACACAAACTCACTGTTTTCACCGTCCTGTACCTCGGCACCTGAGAGGTGTAGACCGTGTTTGAAAAAGCATTACGCTTGCGCTCCCAGCCTAGAGCATGAATCCAAGCACGATTCGCGTCTAACACAAACTCACTGTTTTCACCGTTCTGTAACTCGGCACCTGAGAGGTGTAGACCGTGTTTGAAAAAGCAATAAGCTTGCGCTCCCAGCCTAGAGCATGAATCAGAGCACGATTCGCGTCTAACACAAACTCACTGTTTTCACCGTCCTGTAACTCGGCACCTGAGAGGTGTAGACCGTGTTTGAAAAAGCAATAAGCTTTAGCTCCCAGCCTAGAGCATGAATCAGAGCACAATTCGCGTCTAACACAAACTCACTGTTTTCACCGTCCTGTAACTCGGCACCTGAGAGGTGTAGACCGTGTTTGAAAAAGCAATAAGCTTGCGCTCCCAGCCTAGAGCATGAATCAGAGCACGATTCGCGTCTAACACAAACTCACTGTTTTCACCGTCCTGTAACTCGGCACCTGAGAGGTGTAGACCGTGTTTGAAAAAGCAATAAGCTTGCGCTCCCAGCCTAAAGCATGAATCAGAGCACGATTCGCGTCTAACACAAACTCACTGTTTTCACCGTCCTGTAACTCGGCACCTGAGAGGTGTAGACCGTGTTTGAAAAAGCAATAAGCTTGCGCTCCCAGCCTAGAGCATGAATCAGAGCACGATTCGCGTCTAACACAAACTCACTGTTTTCACCGTCCTGTACCTCGGCACCTGAGAGGTGTAGACCGTGTTTGAAAAAGCATTACGCTTGCGCTCCCAGCCTAGAGCATGAATCAGAGCACGATTCGCGTCTAACACAAACTCACTGTTTTCACCGTTCTGTAACTCGGCACCTGAGAGGTGTAGACCGTGTTTGAAAAAGCAATAAGCTTGCGCTCCCAGCCTAGAGCATGAATCAGAGCACGATTCGCGTCTAACACAAACTCACTGTTTTCACCGTCCTGTACCTCGGCACCTGAGGTGTAGACCGTGTTTGAAAAAGCATTACGCTTGCGCTCCCAGCCTAGAGCATGAATCAGAGCACGATTCGCGTCTAACACAAACTCACTGTTTTCACCGTTCTGTAACTCGGCACCAGAGAGATGTAGACCGTGTTTGAAAAAGCAAAAAGCTTGCGCTCCCAGCCTAGAGCATGAATCATAGCACGATTCGCGTCTAACACAAACTCACTGTTTTCACCGTCCTGTAACTCGGCACCTGAGAGGTGTAGACCGTGTTTGAAAAAGCAATAAGCTTGCGCTCCCAGCCTAGAGCATGAATCAGAGCACGATTCGCGTCTAACACAAACTCACTGTTTTCACCGTCCTGTAACTCGGCACCTGAGAGGTGTAAACCGTGTTTGAAAAAGCAATAAGCTTGCGCTCCCAGCCTAGAGCATGAATCAGAGCACGATTCGCGTCTAACACAAACTCACTGTTTTCACCGTCCTGTAACTCGGCACCTGAGAGGTGTACACCGTGTTTGAAGAAGCAATAAGCTTTAGCTCCCAGCCTAGAGCATGAGTCAGAGCACGATTCGCGTCTAACACAAACTCACTGTTTTCACCGTCCTGTAACTCGGCACCTGAGAGATGTAGACCGTGTTTGAAAAAGCAATAAGCTTGCGCTCCCAGCCTAGAGCATGAATCATAGCACGATTCGCGTCTAACACAAACTCACTGTTTTCACCGTCCTGTAACTCGGCACCTGAGAGGTGTAGACCGTGTTTGAAAAAGCAATAAGCTTGCGCTCCCAGCCTAGAGCATGAATCAGAGCACGATTCGCGTCTAACACAAACTCACTGTTTTCACCGTCCTGTACCTCGGCACCTGAGAGGTGTAGACCGTGTTTGAAAAAGCATTACGCTTGCGCTCCCAGCCTAGAGCATGAATCCAAGCACGATTCGCGTCTAACACAAACTCACTGTTTTCACCGTCCTGTAACTCGGCACCTGAGAGGTGTAGACCGTGTTTGAAAAAGCAATAAGCTTGCGCTCCCAGCCTAGAGCATGAATCAGAGCACGATTCGCGTCTAACACAAACTCACTGTTTTCACCGTCCTGTAACTCGGCACCTGAGAGGTGTAGACCGTGTTTGAAAAAGCAATAAGCTTGCGCTCCCAGCCTAGAGCATGAATCAGAGCACGATTCGCGTCTAACACAAACTCACTGTTTTCACCGTCCTGTAACTCGGCACCTGAGAGGTGTAGACCGTGTTTGAAAAAGCAATAAGCTTGCGCTCCCAGCCTAGAGCATGAATCATAGCACGATTCGCGTCTAACACAAACTCACTGTTTTCACTGTCCTGTAACTCGGCACCTGAGAGGAGTAGACCGTGTTTGAAAAAGCAATAAGCTTTAGCTCCCAGCCTAGAGCATGAATTCGCGTCTAACACAAACTCACTGTTTTCACCGTCCTGTACCTCGGCACCTGAGAGGTGTAGACCGTGTTTGAAAAAGCATTACGCTTGCGCTCCCAGCCTAGAGCATGAATCCAAGCACGATTCGCGTCTAACACAAACTCACTGTTTTCACCGTCCTGTAACTCGGCACCTGAGAGGTGTAGACCGTGTTTGAAAAAGCAATAAGCTTGCGCTCACAGCCTAGAGCATGAATCAGAGCACGATTCGCGTCTAACACAAACTCACTGTTTTCACCGTCCTGTAACTCGGCACCTGAGAGGTGTAGACCGTGTTTGAAAAAGCAATAAGCTTGCGCTCCCAGCCTAAAGCATGAATTAGAGCACGATTCGCGTCTAACACAAACTCACTGTTTTCACCGTCCTGTAACTCGGCACCTGAGAGGTGTAGACCGTGTTTGAAAAAGCAATAAGCTTGCGCTCCCAGCCTAGAGCATGAATCAGAGCACGATTCGCGTCTAACACAAACTCACTGTTTTCACCGTCCTGTACCTCGGCACCTGAGAGGTGTAGACCGTGTTTGAAAAAGCATTACGCTTGCGCTCCCAGCCTAGAGCATGAATCAGAGCACGATTCGCGTCTAACACAAACTCACTGTTTTCACCGTTCTGTAACTCGGCACCAGAGAGATGTAGACCGTGTTTGAAAAAGCAAAAAGCTTGCGCTCCCAGCCTAGAGCATGAATCAGAGCACGATTCGCGTCTAACACAAACTCACTGTTTTCACCGTCCTGTAACTCGGCACCTGAGAGATGTAGACCGTGTTTGAAAAAGCAATAAGCTTGCGCTCCCAGCCTAGAGCATGAATCCAAGCACGATTCGCGTCTAACACAAACTCACTGTTTTCACCGTCCTGTAACTCGGCACCTGAGAGGTGTAGACCGTGTTTGAAAAAGCAATAAGCTTGCGCTCCCAGCCTAGAGCATGAATCAGAGCACGATTCGCGTCTAACACAAACTCACTGTTTTCACCGTCCTGTAACTCGGCACCTGAGAGGAGTAGACCGTGTTTGAAAAAGCAATAAGCTTTAGCTCCCAGCCTAGAGCGTGAATCAGAGCACGATTCGCGTCTAACACAAACTCACTGTTTTCACCGTCCTGTAACTCGGCACCTGAGAGGTGTAGACCGTGTTTGAAAAAGCAATAAGCTTGCGCTCCCAGCCTAGAGCATGAATCAGAGCACGATTCGCGTCTAACACAAACTCACTGTTTTCACTGTCCTGTAACTCGGCACCTGAGAGGAGTAGACCGTGTTTGAAAAAGCAATAAGCTTTAGCTCCCAGCCTAGGGCATGAATTCGCGTCTAACACAAACTCACTGTTTTCACCGTCCTGTACCTCGGCACCTGAGAGGTGTAGACCGTGTTTGAAAAAGCATTACGCTTGCGCTCCCAGCCTAGAGCATGAATCCAAGCACGATTCGCGTCTAACACAAACTCACTGTTTTCACCGTCCTGTAACTCGGCACCTGAGAGGTGTAGACCGTGTTTGAAAAAGCAATAAGCTTGCGCTCCCAGCCTAGAGCATGAATCAGAGCACGATTCGCGTCTAACACAAACTCACTGTTTTCACCGTCCTGTAACTCGGCACCTGAGAGGAGTAGACCGTGTTTGAAAAAGCAATAAGCTTTAGCTCCCAGCCTAGAGCATGAATTCGCGTCTAACACAAACTCACTGTTTTCACCGTCCTGTACCTCGGCACCTGAGAGGTGTAGACCGTGTTTGAAAAAGCATTACGCTTGCGCTCCCAGCCTAGAGCATGAATCCAAGCACGATTCGCGTCTAACACAAACTCACTGTTTTCACCGTCCTGTAACTCGGCACCTGAGAGGTGTAGACCGTGTTTGAAAAAGCAATAAGCTTGCGCTCACAGCCTAGAGCATGAATCAGAGCACGATTCGCGTCTAACACAAACTCACTGTTTTCACCGTCCTGTAACTCGGCACCTGAGAGGTGTAGACCGTGTTTGAAAAAGCAATAAGCTTGCGCTCCCAGCCTAAAGCATGAATTAGAGCACGATTCGCGTCTAACACAAACTCACTGTTTTCACCGTCCTGTAACTCGGCACCTGAGAGGTGTAGACCGTGTTTGAAAAAGCAATAAGCTTGCGCTCCCAGCCTAGAGCATGAATCAGAGCACGATTCGCGTCTAACACAAACTCACTGTTTTCACCGTCCTGTACCTCGGCACCTGAGAGGTGTAGACCGTGTTTGAAAAAGCATTACGCTTGCGCTCCCAGCCTAGAGCATGAATCAGAGCACGATTCGCGTCTAACACAAACTCACTGTTTTCACCGTTCTGTAACTCGGCACCAGAGAGATGTAGACCGTGTTTGAAAAAGCAAAAAGCTTGCGCTCCCAGCCTAGAGCATGAATCAGAGCACGATTCGCGTCTAACACAAACTCACTGTTTTCACCGTCCTGTAACTCGGCACCTGAGAGATGTAGACCGTGTTTGAAAAAGCAATAAGCTTGCGCTCCCAGCCTAGAGCATGAATCCAAGCACGATTCGCGTCTAACACAAACTCACTGTTTTCACCGTCCTGTAACTCGGCACCTGAGAGGTGTAGACCGTGTTTGAAAAAGCAATAAGCTTGCGCTCCCAGCCTAGAGCATGAATCAGAGCACGATTCGCGTCTAACACAAACTCACTGTTTTCACCGTCCTGTAACTCGGCACCTGAGAGGAGTAGACCGTGTTTGAAAAAGCAATAAGCTTTAGCTCCCAGCCTAGAGCGTGAATCAGAGCACGATTCGCGTCTAACACAAACTTACTGTTTTCACCGTCCTGTAACTCGGCACCTGAGAGGTGTAGACCGTGTTTGAAAAAGCAATAAGCTTGCGCTCCCAGCCTAGAGCATGAATCAGAGCACGATTCGCGTCTAACACAAACTCACTGTTTTCACTGTCCTGTAACTCGGCACCTGAGAGGAGTAGACCGTGTTTGAAAAAGCAATAAGCTTTAGCTCCCAGCCTAGGGCATGAATTTGCGTCTAACACAAACTCACTGTTTTCACCGTCCTGTACCTCGGCACCTGAGAGGTGTAGACCGTGTTTGAAAAAGCATTACGCTTGCGCTCCCAGCCTAGAGCATGAATCCAAGCACGATTCGCGTCTAACACAAACTCACTGTTTTCACCGTCCTGTAACTCGGCACCTGAGAGGTGTAGACCGTGTTTGAAAAAGCAATAAGCTTGCGCTCCCAGCCTAGAGCATGAATCAGAGCACGATTCGCGTCTAACACAAACTCACTGTTTTCACCGTCCTGTAACTCGGCACCTGAGAGGAGTAGACCGTGTTTGAAAAAGCAATAAGCTTTAGCTCCCAGCCTAGAGCATGAATCAGAGCACAATTCGCGTCTAACACAAACTCACTGTTTTCACCGTCCTGTAACTCGGCACCTGAGAGGTGTAGACCGTGTTTGAAAAAGCAATAAGCTTGCGCTCCCAGCCTAGAGCATGAATCAGAGCACGATTCGCGTCTAACACAAACTCACTGTTTTCACCGTCCTGTAACTCGGCACCTGAGAGGTGTAGACCGTGTTTGAAAAAGCAATAAGCTTGTGCTCCCAGCCTAAAGCATGAATCAGAGCACGATTCGCGTCTAACACAAACTCACTGTTTTCACCGTCCTGTAACTCGGCACCTGAGAGGTGTAGACCGTGTTTGAAAAAGCAATAAGCTTGCGCTCCCAGCCTAGAGCATGAATCAGAGCACGATTCGCGTCTAACACAAACTCACTGTTTTCACCGTCCTGTACCTCGGCACCTGAGAGGTGTAGACCGTGTTTGAAAAAGCATTACGCTTGCGCTCCCAGCCTAGAGCATGAATCAGAGCACGATTCGCGTCTAACACAAACTCATTGTTTTCACCGTCCTGTACCTCGGCACCTGAGGTGTAGACCGTGTTTGAAAAAGCATTACGCTTGCGCTCCCAGCCTAGAGCATGAATCAGAGCACGATTCGCGTCTAACACAAACTCACTGTTTTCACCGTTCTGTAACTCGGCACCAGAGAGATGTAGACCGTGTTTGAAAAAGCAAAAAGCTTGCGCTCCCAGCCTAGAGCATGAATCAGAGCACGATTCGCGTCTAACACAAACTCACTGTTTTCACCGTCCTGTAACTCGGCACCTGAGAGATGTAGACCGTGTTTGAAAAAGCAATAAGCTTGCGCTCCCAGCCTAGAGCATGAATCCAAGCACGATTCGCGTCTAACACAAACTCACTGTTTTCACCGTCCTGTAACTCGGCACCTGAGAGGTGTAGACCGTGTTTGAAAAAGCAATAAGCTTGCGCTCCCAGCCTAGAGCATGAATCAGAGCACGATTCGCGTCTAACACAAACTCACTGTTTTCACCGTCCTGTAACTCGGCACCTGAGAGGTGTAGACCGTGTTTGAAAAAGCATTACGCTTGCGCTCCCAGCCTAGAGCATGAATCAGAGCACGATTCGCGTCTAACACAAACTCACTGTTTTCACCGTTCTGTAACTCGGCACCTGAGAGGTGTAGACCGTGTTTAAAAAAGCAATAAGCTTGCGCTCCCAGCCTAGAGCATGAATCAGAGCACGATTCGCGTCTAACACAAACTCACTGTTTTCACCGTCCTGTACCTCGGCACCTGAGAGGTGTAGACCGTGTTTGAAAAAGCAATAAGCTTGCGTTCCCAGCCTAAAGCATGAATCAGAGCACGATTCGCGTCTAACACAAACTCACTGTTTTCACCGTCCTGTAACTCGGCACCTGAGAGGTGTAGACCGTGTTTGAAAAAGCAATAAGCTTGCGCTCCCAGCCTAGAGCATGAATCAGAGCACGATTCGCGTCTAACACAAACTCACTGTTTTCACCGTCCTGTAACTCGGCACCTGAGAGGTGTAGACCGTGTTTGAAAAAGCAATAAGCTTGCGCTCCCAGCCTAGAGCATGAATCAGAGCACGATTCGCGTCTAACACAAACTCACTGTTTTCACCGTCCTGTACCTCGGCACCTGAGAGGTGTAGACCGTGTTTGAAAAAGCATTACGCTTGCGCTCCCAGCCTAGAGCATGAATCAGAGCACGATTCGCGTCTAACACAAACTCACTGTTTTCACCGTTCTGTAACTCGGCACCTGAGAGGTGTAGACCGTGTTTGAAAAAGCAATAAGCTTGCGCTCCCAGCCTAGAGCATGAATCAGAGCACGATTCGCGTCTAACACAAACTCACTGTTTTCACCGTCCTGTACCTCGGCACCTGAGGTGTAGACCGTGTTTGAAAAAGCATTACGCTTGCGCTCCCAGCCTAGAGCATGAATCAGAGCACGATTCGCGTCTAACACAAACTCACTGTTTTCACCGTTCTGTAACTCGGCACCAGAGAGATGTAGACCGTGTTTGAAAAAGCAATAAGCTTGCGCTCCCAGCCTAGAGCATGAATCAGAGCACGATTCGCGTCTAACACAAACTCACTGTTTTCACCGTCCTGTACCTCGGCACCTGAGGTGTAGACCGTGTTTGAAAAAGCATTACGCTTGCGCTCCCAGCCTAGAGCATGAATCAGAGCACGATTCGCGTCTAACACAAACTCACTGTTTTCACCGTCCTGTAACTCGGCACCTGAGAGGAGTAGACCGTGTTTGAAGAAGCAATAAGCTTTAGCTCCCAGCCTAGAGCATGAATCAGAGAACGATTCGCGTCTAACACAAACTCACTGTTTTCACCGTTCTGTAACTCGGCACCAGAGAGATGTAGACCGTGTTTGAAAAAGCAAAAAGCTTGCGCTCCCAGCCTAGAGCATGAATCAGAGCACGATTCGCGTCTAACACAAACTCACTGTTTTCACCGTCCTGTAACTCGGCACCTGAGAGGAGTAGACCGTGTTTGAAAAAGCAATAAGCTTTAGCTCCCAGCCTAGAGCGTGAATCAGAGCACGATTCGCGTCTAACACAAACTTACTGTTTTCACCGTCCTGTAACTCGGCACCTGAGAGGTGTAGACCGTGTTTGAAAAAGCAATAAGCTTGCGCTCCCAGCCTAGAGCATGAATCAGAGCACGATTCGCGTCTAACACAAACTCACTGTTTTCACTGTCCTGTAACTCGGCACCTGAGAGGAGTAGACCGTGTTTGAAAAAGCAATAAGCTTTAGCTCCCAGCCTAGGGCATGAATTTGCGTCTAACACAAACTCACTGTTTTCACCGTCCTGTACCTCGGCACCTGAGAGGTGTAGACCGTGTTTGAAAAAGCATTACGCTTGCGCTCCCAGCCTAGAGCATGAATCCAAGCACGATTCGCGTCTAACACAAACTCACTGTTTTCACCGTCCTGTAACTCGGCACCTGAGAGGTGTAGACCGTGTTTGAAAAAGCAATAAGCTTGCGCTCCCAGCCTAGAGCATGAATCAGAGCACGATTCGCGTCTAACACAAACTCACTGTTTTCACCGTCCTGTAACTCGGCACCTGAGAGGAGTAGACCGTGTTTGAAAAAGCAATAAGCTTTAGCTCCCAGCCTAGAGCATGAATCAGAGCACAATTCGCGTCTAACACAAACTCACTGTTTTCACCGTCCTGTAACTCGGCACCTGAGAGGTGTAGACCGTGTTTGAAAAAGCAATAAGCTTGCGCTCCCAGCCTAGAGCATGAATCAGAGCACGATTCGCGTCTAACACAAACTCACTGTTTTCACCGTCCTGTAACTCGGCACCTGAGAGGTGTAGACCGTGTTTGAAAAAGCAATAAGCTTGCGCTCCCAGCCTAAAGCATGAATCAGAGCACGATTCGCGTCTAACACAAACTCACTGTTTTCACCGTCCTGTAACTCGGCACCTGAGAGGTGTAGACCGTGTTTGAAAAAGCAATAAGCTTGCGCTCCCAGCCTAGAGCATGAATCAGAGCACGATTCGCGTCTAACACAAACTCACTGTTTTCACCGTCCTGTACCTCGGCACCTGAGAGGTGTAGACCGTGTTTGAAAAAGCATTACGCTTGCGCTCCCAGCCTAGAGCATGAATCAGAGCACGATTCGCGTCTAACACAAACTCATTGTTTTCACCGTCCTGTACCTCGGCACCTGAGGTGTAGACCGTGTTTGAAAAAGCATTACGCTTGCGCTCCCAGCCTAGAGCATGAATCAGAGCACGATTCGCGTCTAACACAAACTCACTGTTTTCACCGTTCTGTAACTCGGCACCAGAGAGATGTAGACCGTGTTTGAAAAAGCAAAAAGCTTGCGCTCCCAGCCTAGAGCATGAATCAGAGCACGATTCGCGTCTAACACAAACTCACTGTTTTCACCGTCCTGTAACTCGGCACCTGAGAGATGTAGACCGTGTTTGAAAAAGCAATAAGCTTGCGCTCCCAGCCTAGAGCATGAATCCAAGCACGATTCGCGTCTAACACAAACTCACTGTTTTCACCGTCCTGTAACTCGGCACCTGAGAGGTGTAGACCGTGTTTGAAAAAGCAATAAGCTTGCGCTCCCAGCCTAGAGCATGAATCAGAGCACGATTCGCGTCTAACACAAACTCACTGTTTTCACCGTCCTGTAACTCGGCACCTGAGAGGTGTAGACCGTGTTTGAAAAAGCATTACGCTTGCGCTCCCAGCCTAGAGCATGAATCAGAGCACGATTCGCGTCTAACACAAACTCACTGTTTTCACCGTTCTGTAACTCGGCACCTGAGAGGTGTAGACCGTGTTTAAAAAAGCAATAAGCTTGCGCTCCCAGCCTAGAGCATGAATCAGAGCACGATTCGCGTCTAACACAAACTCACTGTTTTCACCGTCCTGTACCTCGGCACCTGAGAGGTGTAGACCGTGTTTGAAAAAGCAATAAGCTTGCGTTCCCAGCCTAAAGCATGAATCAGAGCACGATTCGCGTCTAACACAAACTCACTGTTTTCACCGTCCTGTAACTCGGCACCTGAGAGGTGTAGACCGTGTTTGAAAAAGCAATAAGCTTGCGCTCCCAGCCTAGAGCATGAATCAGAGCACGATTCGCGTCTAACACAAACTCACTGTTTTCACCGTCCTGTAACTCGGCACCTGAGAGGTGTAGACCGTGTTTGAAAAAGCAATAAGCTTGCGCTCCCAGCCTAGAGCATGAATCAGAGCACGATTCGCGTCTAACACAAACTCACTGTTTTCACCGTCCTGTACCTCGGCACCTGAGAGGTGTAGACCGTGTTTGAAAAAGCATTACGCTTGCGCTCCCAGCCTAGAGCATGAATCAGAGCACGATTCGCGTCTAACACAAACTCACTGTTTTCACCGTTCTGTAACTCGGCACCTGAGAGGTGTAGACCGTGTTTGAAAAAGCAATAAGCTTGCGCTCCCAGCCTAGAGCATGAATCAGAGCACGATTCGCGTCTAACACAAACTCACTGTTTTCACCGTCCTGTACCTCGGCACCTGAGGTGTAGACCGTGTTTGAAAAAGCATTACGCTTGCGCTCCCAGCCTAGAGCATGAATCAGAGCACGATTCGCGTCTAACACAAACTCACTGTTTTCACCGTTCTGTAACTCGGCACCAGAGAGATGTAGACCGTGTTTGAAAAAGCAATAAGCTTGCGCTCCCAGCCTAGAGCATGAATCAGAGCACGATTCGCGTCTAACACAAACTCACTGTTTTCACCGTCCTGTACCTCGGCACCTGAGGTGTAGACCGTGTTTGAAAAAGCATTACGCTTGCGCTCCCAGCCTAGAGCATGAATCAGAGCACGATTCGCGTCTAACACAAACTCACTGTTTTCACCGTCCTGTAACTCGGCACCTGAGAGGAGTAGACCGTGTTTGAAGAAGCAATAAGCTTTAGCTCCCAGCCTAGAGCATGAATCAGAGAACGATTCGCGTCTAACACAAACTCACTGTTTTCACCGTTCTGTAACTCGGCACCAGAGAGATGTAGACCGTGTTTGAAAAAGCAAAAAGCTTGCGCTCCCAGCCTAGAGCATGAATCAGAGCACGATTCGCGTCTAACACAAACTCACTGTTTTCACCGTCCTGTAACTCGGCACCTGAGAGGAGTAGACCGTGTTTGAAGAAGCAATAAGCTTTAGCTCCCAGCCTAGAGCATGAATCAGAGAACGATTCGCGTCTAACACAAACTCACTGTTTTCACCGTCCTGTAACTCGGCACCTGAGAGGTGTAGACCGTGTTTGAAAAAGCAATAAGCTTGCGCTCCCAGCCTAGAGCATGAATCAGAGCACGATTCGCGTCTAACATAAACTCACTGTTTTCATCGTCCTGTAACTCGGCACCTGAGATGAGTAGACCGTGTTTGAAAAAGCAATAAGCTTGCGCTCCCAGCCTAGAGCATGAATCAGAGCACGATTCGCGTCTAACACAAACTCACTGTTTTCACTGTCCTGTAACTCGGCACCTGAGAGGAGTAGACCGTGTTTGAAAAAGCAATAAGCTTTAGCTCCCAGCCTAGAGCATGAATTCGCGTCTAACACAAACTCACTGTTTTCACCGTCCTGTACCTCGGCACCTGAGAGGTGTAGACCGTGTTTGAAAAAGCATTACGCTTGCGCTCCCAGCCTAGAGCATGAATCCAAGCACGATTCGCGTCTAACACAAACTCACTGTTTTCACCGTTCTGTAACTCGGCACCTGAGAGGTGTAGACCGTGTTTGAAAAAGCAATAAGCTTGCGCTCCCAGCCTAGAGCATGAATCAGAGCACGATTCGCGTCTAACACAAACTCACTGTTTTCACCGTCCTGTAACTCGGCACCTGAGAGGTGTAGACCGTGTTTGAAAAAGCAATAAGCTTTAGCTCCCAGCCTAGAGCATGAATCAGAGCACAATTCGCGTCTAACACAAACTCACTGTTTTCACCGTCCTGTAACTCGGCACCTGAGAGGTGTAGACCGTGTTTGAAAAAGCAATAAGCTTGCGCTCCCAGCCTAGAGCATGAATCAGAGCACGATTCGCGTCTAACACAAACTCACTGTTTTCACCGTCCTGTAACTCGGCACCTGAGAGGTGTAGACCGTGTTTGAAAAAGCAATAAGCTTGCGCTCCCAGCCTAAAGCATGAATCAGAGCACGATTCGCGTCTAACACAAACTCACTGTTTTCACCGTCCTGTAACTCGGCACCTGAGAGGTGTAGACCGTGTTTGAAAAAGCAATAAGCTTGCGCTCCCAGCCTAGAGCATGAATCAGAGCACGATTCGCGTCTAACACAAACTCACTGTTTTCACCGTCCTGTACCTCGGCACCTGAGAGGTGTAGACCGTGTTTGAAAAAGCATTACGCTTGCGCTCCCAGCCTAGAGCATGAATCAGAGCACGATTCGCGTCTAACACAAACTCACTGTTTTCACCGTTCTGTAACTCGGCACCTGAGAGGTGTAGACCGTGTTTGAAAAAGCAATAAGCTTGCGCTCCCAGCCTAGAGCATGAATCAGAGCACGATTCGCGTCTAACACAAACTCACTGTTTTCACCGTCCTGTACCTCGGCACCTGAGGTGTAGACCGTGTTTGAAAAAGCATTACGCTTGCGCTCCCAGCCTAGAGCATGAATCAGAGCACGATTCGCGTCTAACACAAACTCACTGTTTTCACCGTTCTGTAACTCGGCACCAGAGAGATGTAGACCGTGTTTGAAAAAGCAAAAAGCTTGCGCTCCCAGCCTAGAGCATGAATCATAGCACGATTCGCGTCTAACACAAACTCACTGTTTTCACCGTCCTGTAACTCGGCACCTGAGAGGTGTAGACCGTGTTTGAAAAAGCAATAAGCTTGCGCTCCCAGCCTAGAGCATGAATCAGAGCACGATTCGCGTCTAACACAAACTCACTGTTTTCACCGTCCTGTAACTCGGCACCTGAGAGGTGTAAACCGTGTTTGAAAAAGCAATAAGCTTGCGCTCCCAGCCTAGAGCATGAATCAGAGCACGATTCGCGTCTAACACAAACTCACTGTTTTCACCGTCCTGTAACTCGGCACCTGAGAGGTGTACACCGTGTTTGAAGAAGCAATAAGCTTTAGCTCCCAGCCTAGAGCATGAGTCAGAGCACGATTCGCGTCTAACACAAACTCACTGTTTTCACCGTCCTGTAACTCGGCACCTGAGAGATGTAGACCGTGTTTGAAAAAGCAATAAGCTTGCGCTCCCAGCCTAGAGCATGAATCATAGCACGATTCGCGTCTAACACAAACTCACTGTTTTCACCGTCCTGTAACTCGGCACCTGAGAGGTGTAGACCGTGTTTGAAAAAGCAATAAGCTTGCGCTCCCAGCCTAGAGCATGAATCAGAGCACGATTCGCGTCTAACACAAACTCACTGTTTTCACCGTCCTGTACCTCGGCACCTGAGAGGTGTAGACCGTGTTTGAAAAAGCATTACGCTTGCGCTCCCAGCCTAGAGCATGAATCCAAGCACGATTCGCGTCTAACACAAACTCACTGTTTTCACCGTCCTGTAACTCGGCACCTGAGAGGTGTAGACCGTGTTTGAAAAAGCAATAAGCTTGCGCTCCCAGCCTAGAGCATGAATCAGAGCACGATTCGCGTCTAACACAAACTCACTGTTTTCACCGTCCTGTAACTCGGCACCTGAGAGGTGTAGACCGTGTTTGAAAAAGCAATAAGCTTGCGCTCCCAGCCTAGAGCATGAATCAGAGCACGATTCGCGTCTAACACAAACTCACTGTTTTCACCGTCCTGTAACTCGGCACCTGAGAGGTGTAGACCGTGTTTGAAAAAGCAATAAGCTTGCGCTCCCAGCCTAGAGCATGAATCATAGCACGATTCGCGTCTAACACAAACTCACTGTTTTCACTGTCCTGTAACTCGGCACCTGAGAGGAGTAGACCGTGTTTGAAAAAGCAATAAGCTTTAGCTCCCAGCCTAGAGCATGAATTCGCGTCTAACACAAACTCACTGTTTTCACCGTCCTGTACCTCGGCACCTGAGAGGTGTAGACCGTGTTTGAAAAAGCATTACGCTTGCGCTCCCAGCCTAGAGCATGAATCCAAGCACGATTCGCGTCTAACACAAACTCACTGTTTTCACCGTCCTGTAACTCGGCACCTGAGAGGTGTAGACCGTGTTTGAAAAAGCAATAAGCTTGCGCTCACAGCCTAGAGCATGAATCAGAGCACGATTCGCGTCTAACACAAACTCACTGTTTTCACCGTCCTGTAACTCGGCACCTGAGAGGTGTAGACCGTGTTTGAAAAAGCAATAAGCTTGCGCTCCCAGCCTAAAGCATGAATTAGAGCACGATTCGCGTCTAACACAAACTCACTGTTTTCACCGTCCTGTAACTCGGCACCTGAGAGGTGTAGACCGTGTTTGAAAAAGCAATAAGCTTGCGCTCCCAGCCTAGAGCATGAATCCAAGCACGATTCGCGTCTAACACAAACTCACTGTTTTCACCGTCCTGTAACTCGGCACCTGAGAGGTGTAGACCGTGTTTGAAAAAGCAATAAGCTTGCGCTCCCAGCCTAGAGCATGAATCAGAGCACGATTCGCGTCTAACACAAACTCACTGTTTTCACCGTCCTGTAACTCGGCACCTGAGAGATGTAGACCGTGTTTGAAAAAGCAATAAGCTTGCGCTCCCAGCCTAGAGCATGAATCCAAGCACGATTCGCGTCTAACACAAACTCACTGTTTTCACCGTCCTGTAACTCGGCACCTGAGAGGTGTAGACCGTGTTTGAAAAAGCAATAAGCTTGCGCTCCCAGCCTAGAGCATGAATCAGAGCACGATTCGCGTCTAACACAAACTCACTGTTTTCACCGTCCTGTAACTCGGCACCTGAGAGGAGTAGACCGTGTTTGAAAAAGCAATAAGCTTTAGCTCCCAGCCTAGAGCGTGAATCAGAGCACGATTCGCGTCTAACACAAACTTACTGTTTTCACCGTCCTGTAACTCGGCACCTGAGAGGTGTAGACCGTGTTTGAAAAAGCAATAAGCTTGCGCTCCCAGCCTAGAGCATGAATCAGAGCACGATTCGCGTCTAACACAAACTCACTGTTTTCACTGTCCTGTAACTCGGCACCTGAGAGGAGTAGACCGTGTTTGAAAAAGCAATAAGCTTTAGCTCCCAGCCTAGGGCATGAATTTGCGTCTAACACAAACTCACTGTTTTCACCGTCCTGTACCTCGGCACCTGAGAGGTGTAGACCGTGTTTGAAAAAGCATTACGCTTGCGCTCCCAGCCTAGAGCATGAATCCAAGCACGATTCGCGTCTAACACAAACTCACTGTTTTCACCGTCCTGTAACTCGGCACCTGAGAGGTGTAGACCGTGTTTGAAAAAGCAATAAGCTTGCGCTCCCAGCCTAGAGCATGAATCAGAGCACGATTCGCGTCTAACACAAACTCACTGTTTTCACCGTCCTGTAACTCGGCACCTGAGAGGAGTAGACCGTGTTTGAAAAAGCAATAAGCTTTAGCTCCCAGCCTAGAGCATGAATCAGAGCACAATTCGCGTCTAACACAAACTCACTGTTTTCACCGTCCTGTAACTCGGCACCTGAGAGGTGTAGACCGTGTTTGAAAAAGCAATAAGCTTGCGCTCCCAGCCTAGAGCATGAATCAGAGCACGATTCGCGTCTAACACAAACTCACTGTTTTCACCGTCCTGTAACTCGGCACCTGAGAGGTGTAGACCGTGTTTGAAAAAGCAATAAGCTTGCGCTCCCAGCCTAAAGCATGAATCAGAGCACGATTCGCGTCTAACACAAACTCACTGTTTTCACCGTCCTGTAACTCGGCACCTGAGAGGTGTAGACCGTGTTTGAAAAAGCAATAAGCTTGCGCTCCCAGCCTAGAGCATGAATCAGAGCACGATTCGCGTCTAACACAAACTCACTGTTTTCACCGTCCTGTACCTCGGCACCTGAGAGGTGTAGACCGTGTTTGAAAAAGCATTACGCTTGCGCTCCCAGCCTAGAGCATGAATCAGAGCACGATTCGCGTCTAACACAAACTCACTGTTTTCACCGTCCTGTACCTCGGCACCTGAGGTGTAGACCGTGTTTGAAAAAGCATTACGCTTGCGCTCCCAGCCTAGAGCATGAATCAGAGCACGATTCGCGTCTAACACAAACTCACTGTTTTCACCGTTCTGTAACTCGGCACCAGAGAGATGTAGACCGTGTTTGAAAAAGCAAAAAGCTTGCGCTCCCAGCCTAGAGCATGAATCAGAGCACGATTCGCGTCTAACACAAACTCACTGTTTTCACCGTCCTGTAACTCGGCACCTGAGAGATGTAGACCGTGTTTGAAAAAGCAATAAGCTTGCGCTCCCAGCCTAGAGCATGAATCCAAGCACGATTCGCGTCTAACACAAACTCACTGTTTTCACCGTCCTGTAACTCGGCACCTGAGAGGTGTAGACCGTGTTTGAAAAAGCAATAAGCTTGCGCTCCCAGCCTAGAGCATGAATCAGAGCACGATTCGCGTCTAACACAAACTCACTGTTTTCACCGTCCTGTACCTCGGCACCTGAGAGGTGTAGACCGTGTTTGAAAAAGCATTACGCTTGCGCTCCCAGCCTAGAGCATGAATCAGAGCACGATTCGCGTCTAACACAAACTCACTGTTTTCACCGTTCTGTAACTCGGCACCTGAGAGGTGTAGACCGTGTTTAAAAAAGCAATAAGCTTGCGCTCCCAGCCTAGAGCATGAATCAGAGCACGATTCGCGTCTAACACAAACTCACTGTTTTCACCGTCCTGTACCTCGGCACCTGAGAGGTGTAGACCGTGTTTGAAAAAGCAATAAGCTTGCGTTCCCAGCCTAAAGCATGAATCAGAGCACGATTCGCGTCTAACACAAACTCACTGTTTTCACCGTCCTGTAACTCGGCACCTGAGAGGTGTAGACCGTGTTTGAAAAAGCAATAAGCTTGCGCTCCCAGCCTAGAGCATGAATCAGAGCACGATTCGCGTCTAACACAAACTCACTGTTTTCACCGTCCTGTAACTCGGCACCTGAGAGGTGTAGACCGTGTTTGAAAAAGCAATAAGCTTGCGCTCCCAGCCTAGAGCATGAATCAGAGCACGATTCGCGTCTAACACAAACTCACTGTTTTCACCGTCCTGTACCTCGGCACCTGAGAGGTGTAGACCGTGTTTGAAAAAGCATTACGCTTGCGCTCCCAGCCTAGAGCATGAATCAGAGCACGATTCGCGTCTAACACAAACTCACTGTTTTCACCGTTCTGTAACTCGGCACCTGAGAGGTGTAGACCGTGTTTGAAAAAGCAATAAGCTTGCGCTCCCAGCCTAGAGCATGAATCAGAGCACGATTCGCGTCTAACACAAACTCACTGTTTTCACCGTCCTGTACCTCGGCACCTGAGGTGTAGACCGTGTTTGAAAAAGCATTACGCTTGCGCTCCCAGCCTAGAGCATGAATCAGAGCACGATTCGCGTCTAACACAAACTCACTGTTTTCACCGTTCTGTAACTCGGCACCAGAGAGATGTAGACCGTGTTTGAAAAAGCAAAAAGCTTGCGCTCCCAGCCTAGAGCATGAATCCAAGCACGATTCGCGTCTAACACAAACTCACTGTTTTCACCGTCCTGTAACTCGGCACCTGAGAGGTGTAGACCGTGTTTGAAAAAGCAATAAGCTTGCGCTCCCAGCCTAGAGCATGAATCAGAGCACGATTCGCGTCTAACACAAACTCACTGTTTTCACCGTCCTGTAACTCGGCACCTGAGAGGTGTAGACCGTGTTTGAAAAAGCATTACGCTTGCGCTCCCAGCCTAGAGCATGAATCAGAGCACGATTCGCGTCTAACACAAACTCACTGTTTTCACCGTTCTGTAACTCGGCACCTGAGAGGTGTAGACCGTGTTTAAAAAAGCAATAAGCTTGCGCTCCCAGCCTAGAGCATGAATCAGAGCACGATTCGCGTCTAACACAAACTCACTGTTTTCACCGTCCTGTACCTCGGCACCTGAGAGGTGTAGACCGTGTTTGAAAAAGCAATAAGCTTGCGTTCCCAGCCTAAAGCATGAATCAGAGCACGATTCGCGTCTAACACAAACTCACTGTTTTCACCGTCCTGTAACTCGGCACCTGAGAGGTGTAGACCGTGTTTGAAAAAGCAATAAGCTTGCGCTCCCAGCCTAGAGCATGAATCAGAGCACGATTCGCGTCTAACACAAACTCACTGTTTTCACCGTCCTGTAACTCGGCACCTGAGAGGTGTAGACCGTGTTTGAAAAAGCAATAAGCTTGCGCTCCCAGCCTAGAGCATGAATCAGAGCACGATTCGCGTCTAACACAAACTCACTGTTTTCACCGTCCTGTACCTCGGCACCTGAGAGGTGTAGACCGTGTTTGAAAAAGCATTACGCTTGCGCTCCCAGCCTAGAGCATGAATCAGAGCACGATTCGCGTCTAACACAAACTCACTGTTTTCACCGTTCTGTAACTCGGCACCTGAGAGGTGTAGACCGTGTTTGAAAAAGCAATAAGCTTGCGCTCCCAGCCTAGAGCATGAATCAGAGCACGATTCGCGTCTAACACAAACTCACTGTTTTCACCGTCCTGTACCTCGGCACCTGAGGTGTAGACCGTGTTTGAAAAAGCATTACGCTTGCGCTCCCAGCCTAGAGCATGAATCAGAGCACGATTCGCGTCTAACACAAACTCACTGTTTTCACCGTTCTGTAACTCGGCACCAGAGAGATGTAGACCGTGTTTGAAAAAGCAATAAGCTTGCGCTCCCAGCCTAGAGCATGAATCAGAGCACGATTCGCGTCTAACACAAACTCACTGTTTTCACCGTCCTGTACCTCGGCACCTGAGGTGTAGACCGTGTTTGAAAAAGCATTACGCTTGCGCTCCCAGCCTAGAGCATGAATCAGAGCACGATTCGCGTCTAACACAAACTCACTGTTTTCACCGTCCTGTAACTCGGCACCTGAGAGGAGTAGACCGTGTTTGAAGAAGCAATAAGCTTTAGCTCCCAGCCTAGAGCATGAATCAGAGAACGATTCGCGTCTAACACAAACTCACTGTTTTCACCGTTCTGTAACTCGGCACCAGAGAGATGTAGACCGTGTTTGAAAAAGCAAAAAGCTTGCGCTCCCAGCCTAGAGCATGAATCAGAGCACGATTCGCGTCTAACACAAACTCACTGTTTTCACCGTCCTGTAACTCGGCACCTGAGAGGAGTAGACCGTGTTTGAAGAAGCAATAAGCTTTAGCTCCCAGCCTAGAGCATGAATCAGAGAACGATTCGCGTCTAACACAAACTCACTGTTTTCACCGTCCTGTAACTCGGCACCTGAGAGGTGTAGACCGTGTTTGAAAAAGCAATAAGCTTGCGCTCCCAGCCTAGAGCATGAATCAGAGCACGATTCGCGTCTAACATAAACTCACTGTTTTCATCGTCCTGTAACTCGGCACCTGAGATGAGTAGACCGTGTTTGAAAAAGCAATAAGCTTGCGCTCCCAGCCTAGAGCATGAATCAGAGCACGATTCGCGTCTAACACAAACTCACTGTTTTCACTGTCCTGTAACTCGGCACCTGAGAGGAGTAGACCGTGTTTGAAAAAGCAATAAGCTTTAGCTCCCAGCCTAGAGCATGAATTCGCGTCTAACACAAACTCACTGTTTTCACCGTCCTGTACCTCGGCACCTGAGAGGTGTAGACCGTGTTTGAAAAAGCATTACGCTTGCGCTCCCAGCCTAGAGCATGAATCCAAGCACGATTCGCGTCTAACACAAACTCACTGTTTTCACCGTTCTGTAACTCGGCACCTGAGAGGTGTAGACCGTGTTTGAAAAAGCAATAAGCTTGCGCTCCCAGCCTAGAGCATGAATCAGAGCACGATTCGCGTCTAACACAAACTCACTGTTTTCACCGTCCTGTAACTCGGCACCTGAGAGGTGTAGACCGTGTTTGAAAAAGCAATAAGCTTTAGCTCCCAGCCTAGAGCATGAATCAGAGCACAATTCGCGTCTAACACAAACTCACTGTTTTCACCGTCCTGTAACTCGGCACCTGAGAGGTGTAGACCGTGTTTGAAAAAGCAATAAGCTTGCGCTCCCAGCCTAGAGCATGAATCAGAGCACGATTCGCGTCTAACACAAACTCACTGTTTTCACCGTCCTGTAACTCGGCACCTGAGAGGTGTAGACCGTGTTTGAAAAAGCAATAAGCTTGCGCTCCCAGCCTAGAGCATGAATCAGAGCACGATTCGCGTCTAACACAAACTCACTGTTTTCACCGTCCTGTACCTCGGCACCTGAGGTGTAGACCGTGTTTGAAAAAGCATTACGCTTGCGCTCCCAGCCTAGAGCATGAATCAGAGCACGATTCGCGTCTAACACAAACTCACTGTTTTCACCGTTCTGTAACTCGGCACCAGAGAGATGTAGACCGTGTTTGAAAAAGCAAAAAGCTTGCGCTCCCAGCCTAGAGCATGAATCATAGCACGATTCGCGTCTAACACAAACTCACTGTTTTCACCGTCCTGTAACTCGGCACCTGAGAGGTGTAGACCGTGTTTGAAAAAGCAATAAGCTTGCGCTCCCAGCCTAGAGCATGAATCAGAGCACGATTCGCGTCTAACACAAACTCACTGTTTTCACCGTCCTGTAACTCGGCACCTGAGAGGTGTAAACCGTGTTTGAAAAAGCAATAAGCTTGCGCTCCCAGCCTAGAGCATGAATCAGAGCACGATTCGCGTCTAACACAAACTCACTGTTTTCACCGTCCTGTAACTCGGCACCTGAGAGGTGTACACCGTGTTTGAAGAAGCAATAAGCTTTAGCTCCCAGCCTAGAGCATGAGTCAGAGCACGATTCGCGTCTAACACAAACTCACTGTTTTCACCGTCCTGTAACTCGGCACCTGAGAGATGTAGACCGTGTTTGAAAAAGCAATAAGCTTGCGCTCCCAGCCTAGAGCATGAATCATAGCACGATTCGCGTCTAACACAAACTCACTGTTTTCACCGTCCTGTAACTCGGCACCTGAGAGGTGTAGACCGTGTTTGAAAAAGCAATAAGCTTGCGCTCCCAGCCTAGAGCATGAATCAGAGCACGATTCGCGTCTAACACAAACTCACTGTTTTCACCGTCCTGTACCTCGGCACCTGAGAGGTGTAGACCGTGTTTGAAAAAGCATTACGCTTGCGCTCCCAGCCTAGAGCATGAATCCAAGCACGATTCGCGTCTAACACAAACTCACTGTTTTCACCGTCCTGTAACTCGGCACCTGAGAGGTGTAGACCGTGTTTGAAAAAGCAATAAGCTTGCGCTCCCAGCCTAGAGCATGAATCAGAGCACGATTCGCGTCTAACACAAACTCACTGTTTTCACCGTCCTGTAACTCGGCACCTGAGAGGTGTAGACCGTGTTTGAAAAAGCAATAAGCTTGCGCTCCCAGCCTAGAGCATGAATCAGAGCACGATTCGCGTCTAACACAAACTCACTGTTTTCACCGTCCTGTAACTCGGCACCTGAGAGGTGTAGACCGTGTTTGAAAAAGCAATAAGCTTGCGCTCCCAGCCTAGAGCATGAATCATAGCACGATTCGCGTCTAACACAAACTCACTGTTTTCACTGTCCTGTAACTCGGCACCTGAGAGGAGTAGACCGTGTTTGAAAAAGCAATAAGCTTTAGCTCCCAGCCTAGAGCATGAATTCGCGTCTAACACAAACTCACTGTTTTCACCGTCCTGTACCTCGGCACCTGAGAGGTGTAGACCGTGTTTGAAAAAGCATTACGCTTGCGCTCCCAGCCTAGAGCATGAATCCAAGCACGATTCGCGTCTAACACAAACTCACTGTTTTCACCGTCCTGTAACTCGGCACCTGAGAGGTGTAGACCGTGTTTGAAAAAGCAATAAGCTTGCGCTCACAGCCTAGAGCATGAATCAGAGCACGATTCGCGTCTAACACAAACTCACTGTTTTCACCGTCCTGTAACTCGGCACCTGAGAGGTGTAGACCGTGTTTGAAAAAGCAATAAGCTTGCGCTCCCAGCCTAAAGCATGAATTAGAGCACGATTCGCGTCTAACACAAACTCACTGTTTTCACCGTCCTGTAACTCGGCACCTGAGAGGTGTAGACCGTGTTTGAAAAAGCAATAAGCTTGCGCTCCCAGCCTAGAGCATGAATCCAAGCACGATTCGCGTCTAACACAAACTCACTGTTTTCACCGTCCTGTAACTCGGCACCTGAGAGGTGTAGACCGTGTTTGAAAAAGCAATAAGCTTGCGCTCCCAGCCTAGAGCATGAATCAGAGCACGATTCGCGTCTAACACAAACTCACTGTTTTCACCGTCCTGTAACTCGGCACCTGAGAGATGTAGACCGTGTTTGAAAAAGCAATAAGCTTGCGCTCCCAGCCTAGAGCATGAATCCAAGCACGATTCGCGTCTAACACAAACTCACTGTTTTCACCGTCCTGTAACTCGGCACCTGAGAGGTGTAGACCGTGTTTGAAAAAGCAATAAGCTTGCGCTCCCAGCCTAGAGCATGAATCAGAGCACGATTCGCGTCTAACACAAACTCACTGTTTTCACCGTCCTGTAACTCGGCACCTGAGAGGAGTAGACCGTGTTTGAAAAAGCAATAAGCTTTAGCTCCCAGCCTAGAGCGTGAATCAGAGCACGATTCGCGTCTAACACAAACTTACTGTTTTCACCGTCCTGTAACTCGGCACCTGAGAGGTGTAGACCGTGTTTGAAAAAGCAATAAGCTTGCGCTCCCAGCCTAGAGCATGAATCAGAGCACGATTCGCGTCTAACACAAACTCACTGTTTTCACTGTCCTGTAACTCGGCACCTGAGAGGAGTAGACCGTGTTTGAAAAAGCAATAAGCTTTAGCTCCCAGCCTAGGGCATGAATTTGCGTCTAACACAAACTCACTGTTTTCACCGTCCTGTACCTCGGCACCTGAGAGGTGTAGACCGTGTTTGAAAAAGCATTACGCTTGCGCTCCCAGCCTAGAGCATGAATCCAAGCACGATTCGCGTCTAACACAAACTCACTGTTTTCACCGTCCTGTAACTCGGCACCTGAGAGGTGTAGACCGTGTTTGAAAAAGCAATAAGCTTGCGCTCCCAGCCTAGAGCATGAATCAGAGCACGATTCGCGTCTAACACAAACTCACTGTTTTCACCGTCCTGTAACTCGGCACCTGAGAGGAGTAGACCGTGTTTGAAAAAGCAATAAGCTTTAGCTCCCAGCCTAGAGCATGAATCAGAGCACAATTCGCGTCTAACACAAACTCACTGTTTTCACCGTCCTGTAACTCGGCACCTGAGAGGTGTAGACCGTGTTTGAAAAAGCAATAAGCTTGCGCTCCCAGCCTAGAGCATGAATCAGAGCACGATTCGCGTCTAACACAAACTCACTGTTTTCACCGTCCTGTAACTCGGCACCTGAGAGGTGTAGACCGTGTTTGAAAAAGCAATAAGCTTGCGCTCCCAGCCTAAAGCATGAATCAGAGCACGATTCGCGTCTAACACAAACTCACTGTTTTCACCGTCCTGTAACTCGGCACCTGAGAGGTGTAGACCGTGTTTGAAAAAGCAATAAGCTTGCGCTCCCAGCCTAGAGCATGAATCAGAGCACGATTCGCGTCTAACACAAACTCACTGTTTTCACCGTCCTGTACCTCGGCACCTGAGAGGTGTAGACCGTGTTTGAAAAAGCATTACGCTTGCGCTCCCAGCCTAGAGCATGAATCAGAGCACGATTCGCGTCTAACACAAACTCACTGTTTTCACCGTCCTGTACCTCGGCACCTGAGGTGTAGACCGTGTTTGAAAAAGCATTACGCTTGCGCTCCCAGCCTAGAGCATGAATCAGAGCACGATTCGCGTCTAACACAAACTCACTGTTTTCACCGTTCTGTAACTCGGCACCAGAGAGATGTAGACCGTGTTTGAAAAAGCAAAAAGCTTGCGCTCCCAGCCTAGAGCATGAATCAGAGCACGATTCGCGTCTAACACAAACTCACTGTTTTCACCGTCCTGTAACTCGGCACCTGAGAGATGTAGACCGTGTTTGAAAAAGCAATAAGCTTGCGCTCCCAGCCTAGAGCATGAATCCAAGCACGATTCGCGTCTAACACAAACTCACTGTTTTCACCGTCCTGTAACTCGGCACCTGAGAGGTGTAGACCGTGTTTGAAAAAGCAATAAGCTTGCGCTCCCAGCCTAGAGCATGAATCAGAGCACGATTCGCGTCTAACACAAACTCACTGTTTTCACCGTCCTGTACCTCGGCACCTGAGAGGTGTAGACCGTGTTTGAAAAAGCATTACGCTTGCGCTCCCAGCCTAGAGCATGAATCAGAGCACGATTCGCGTCTAACACAAACTCACTGTTTTCACCGTTCTGTAACTCGGCACCTGAGAGGTGTAGACCGTGTTTAAAAAAGCAATAAGCTTGCGCTCCCAGCCTAGAGCATGAATCAGAGCACGATTCGCGTCTAACACAAACTCACTGTTTTCACCGTCCTGTACCTCGGCACCTGAGAGGTGTAGACCGTGTTTGAAAAAGCAATAAGCTTGCGTTCCCAGCCTAAAGCATGAATCAGAGCACGATTCGCGTCTAACACAAACTCACTGTTTTCACCGTCCTGTAACTCGGCACCTGAGAGGTGTAGACCGTGTTTGAAAAAGCAATAAGCTTGCGCTCCCAGCCTAGAGCATGAATCAGAGCACGATTCGCGTCTAACACAAACTCACTGTTTTCACCGTCCTGTACCTCGGCACCTGAGAGGTGTAGACCGTGTTTGAAAAAGCATTACGCTTGCGCTCCCAGCCTAGAGCATGAATCAGAGCACGATTCGCGTCTAACACAAACTCACTGTTTTCACCGTTCTGTAACTCGGCACCTGAGAGGTGTAGACCGTGTTTGAAAAAGCAATAAGCTTGCGCTCCCAGCCTAGAGCATGAATCAGAGCACGATTCGCGTCTAACACAAACTCACTGTTTTCACCGTCCTGTACCTCGGCACCTGAGGTGTAGACCGTGTTTGAAAAAGCATTACGCTTGCGCTCCCAGCCTAGAGCATGAATCAGAGCACGATTCGCGTCTAACACAAACTCACTGTTTTCACCGTTCTGTAACTCGGCACCAGAGAGATGTAGACCGTGTTTGAAAAAGCAAAAAGCTTGCGCTCCCAGCCTAGAGCATGAATCAGAGCACGATTCGCGTCTAACACAAACTCACTGTTTTCACCGTCCTGTACCTCGGCACCTGAGAGGTGTAGACCGTGTTTGAAAAAGCAATAAGCTTGCGTTCCCAGCCTAAAGCATGAATCAGAGCACGATTCGCGTCTAACACAAACTCACTGTTTTCACCGTCCTGTAACTCGGCACCTGAGAGGTGTAGACCGTGTTTGAAAAAGCAATAAGCTTGCGCTCCCAGCCTAAAGCATGAATCAGAGCACGATTCGCGTCTAACACAAACTCACTGTTTTCACCGTCCTGTAACTCGGCACCTGAGAGGTGTAGACCGTGTTTGAAAAAGCAATAAGCTTGCGCTCCCAGCCTAGAGCATGAATCAGAGCACGATTCGCGTCTAACACAAACTCACTGTTTTCACCGTCCTGTACCTCGGCACCTGAGAGGTGTAGACCGTGTTTGAAAAAGCATTACGCTTGCGCTCCCAGCCTAGAGCATGAATCAGAGCACGATTCGCGTCTAACACAAACTCACTGTTTTCACCGTCCTGTACCTCGGCACCTGAGGTGTAGACCGTGTTTGAAAAAGCATTACGCTTGCGCTCCCAGCCTAGAGCATGAATCAGAGCACGATTCGCGTCTAACACAAACTCACTGTTTTCACCGTTCTGTAACTCGGCACCAGAGAGATGTAGACCGTGTTTGAAAAAGCAAAAAGCTTGCGCTCCCAGCCTAGAGCATGAATCAGAGCACGATTCGCGTCTAACACAAACTCACTGTTTTCACCGTCCTGTAACTCGGCACCTGAGAGATGTAGACCGTGTTTGAAAAAGCAATAAGCTTGCGCTCCCAGCCTAGAGCATGAATCATAGCACGATTCGCGTCTAACACAAACTCACTGTTTTCACCGTCCTGTAACTCGGCACCTGAGAGGTGTAGACCGTGTTTGAAAAAGCAATAAGCTTGCGCTCCCAGCCTAGAGCATGAATCAGAGCACGATTCGCGTCTAACACAAACTCACTGTTTTCACCGTCCTGTAACTCGGCACCTGAGAGGTGTAGACCGTGTTTGAGAAAGCAATAAGCTTTAGCTCCCAGCCTAGAGCATGCATCAGAGCACGATTCGCGTCTAACACAAACTCACTGTTTTCACCGTCCTGTAACTCGGCACCTGAGAGATGTAGACCGTGTTTGAAAAAGCAATAAGCTTGCGCTCCCAGCCTAGAGCATGAATCCAAGCACGATTCGCGTCTAACACAAACTCACTGTTTTCACCGTCCTGTAACTCGGCACCTGAGAGGTGTAAACCGTGTTTGAAAAAGCAATAAGCTTGCGCTCCCAGCCTAGAGCATGAATCAGAGCACGATTCGCGTCTAACACAAACTCACTGTTTTCACCGTCCTGTAACTCGGCACCTGAGAGGTGTACACCGTGTTTGAAGAAGCAATAAGCTTTAGCTCCCAGCCTAGAGCATGAGTCAGAGCACGATTCGCGTCTAACACAAACTCACTGTTTTCACCGTCCTGTAACTCGGCACCTGAGAGATGTAGACCGTGTTTGAAAAAGCAATAAGCTTGCGCTCCCAGCCTAGAGCATGAATCATAGCACGATTCGCGTCTAACACAAACTCACTGTTTTCACCGTCCTGTAACTCGGCACCTGAGAGGTGTAGACCGTGTTTGAAAAAGCAATAGGCTTGCGCTCCCAGCCTAGAGCATGAATCAGAGCACGATTCGCGTCTAACACAAACTCACTGTTTTCACCGTCCTGTACCTCGGCACCTGAGAGGTGTAGACCGTGTTTGAAAAAGCATTACGCTTGCGCTCCCAGCCTAGAGCATCAATCCCAGCACGATTCGCGTCTAACACAAACTCACTGTTTTCACCGTCCTGTACCTCGGCACCTGAGAGATGTAGACCGTGTTTGAAAAAGCAAAAAGCTTGCGCTCCCAGCCTAGAGCATGAATCAGAGCACGATTCGCGTCTAACACAAACTCACTGTTTTCACCGTCCTGTAACTCGGCACCTGAGAGATGTAGACCGTGTTTGAAAAAGCAATAAGCTTGCGCTCCCAGCCTAGAGCATGAATCATAGCACGATTCGCGTCTAACACAAACTCACTGTTTTCACCGTCCTGTAACTCGGCACCTGAGAGGTGTAGACCGTGTTTGAAAAAGCAATAAGCTTGCGCTCCCAGCCTAGAGCATGAATCAGAGCACGATTCGCGTCTAACACAAACTCACTGTTTTCAACGTCCTGTACCTCGGCACCTGAGAGGTGTAGACCGTGTTTGAAAAAGCATTACGCTTGCGCTCCCAGCCTAGAGCATCAATCCCAGCACGATTCGCGTCTAACACAAACTCACTGTTTTCACCGTCCTGTACCTCGGCACCTGAGAGATGTAGACCGTGTTTGAAAAAGCTTGCGCTCCCAGCCTAGAGCATGAATCAGAGCACGATTCGCGTCTAACACAAACTCACTGTTTTCACCGTCCTGTAACTCGGCACCTGAGAGGTGTAGACCGTGTTTGAAACAGCAATAAGCTTGCGCTCCCAGCCTAGAGCATGAATCAGAGCACGATTCGCGTCTAACACAAACTCACTGTTTTCACCGTCCTGTAACTCGGCACCTGAGAGGTGTAGACCGTGTTTGAAAAAGCAATAAGCTTGCGTTCCCAGCCTAGAGCATGAATCATAGCACGATTCGCGTCTAACACAAACTCACTGTTTTCACCGTCCTGTACCTCGGCACCTGAGAGGTGTAGACCGTGTTTGAAAAAGCATTACGCTTGCGCTCCCAGCCTAGAGCATGAATCCAAGCACGATTCGCGTCTAACACAAACTCACTGTTTTCACCGTCCTGTAACTCGGCACCTGAGAGGTGTAGACCGTGTTTGAAAAAGCAATAAAGCTTGCGCTCCCAGCCTAGAGCATGAATCAGAGCACGATTCGCGTCTAACACAAACTCACTGTTTTCACCGTCCTGTAACTCGGCACCTGAGAGGAGTAGACCGTGTTTGAAAAAGCAATAAGCTTTAGCTCCCAGCCTAGAGCGTGAATCAGAGCACGATTCGCGTCTAACACAAACTCACTGTTTTCACCGTCCTGTAACTCGGCACCTGAGAGGTGTAGACCGTGTTTGAAAAAGCAATAAGCTTGCGCTCCCAGCCTAGAGCATGAATCAGAGCACGATTCGCGTCTAACACAAACTCACTGTTTTCACTGTCCTGTAACTCGGCACCTGAGAGGAGTAGACCGTGTTTGAAAAAGCAATAAGCTTTAGCTCCCAGCCTAGAGCATGAATTCGCGTCTAACACAAACTCACTGTTTTCACCGTCCTGTACCTCGGCACCTGAGAGGTGTAGACCGTGTTTGAAAAAGCATTACGCTTGCGCTCCCAGCCTAGAGCATGAATCCAAGCACGATTCGCGTCTAACACAAACTCACTGTTTTCACCGTCCTGTAACTCGGCACCTGAGAGGTGTAGACCGTGTTTGAAAAAGCAATAAGCTTGCGCTCCCAGCCTAGAGCATGAATCAGAGCACGATTCGCGTCTAACACAAACTCACTGTTTTCACCGTCCTGTAACTCGGCACCTGAGAGGAGTAGACCGTGTTTGAAAAAGCAATAAGCTTTAGCTCCCAGCCTAGAGCATGAATCAGAGCACAATTCGCGTCTAACACAAACTCACTGTTTTCACCGTCCTGTAACTCGGCACCTGAGAGGTGTAGACCGTGTTTGAAAAAGCAATAAGCTTGCGCTCCCAGCCTAGAGCATGAATCAGAGCACGATTCGCGTCTAACACAAACTCACTGTTTTCACCGTCCTGTAACTCGGCACCTGAGAGGTGTAGACCGTGTTTGAAAAAGCAATAAGCTTGCGCTCCCAGCCTAAAGCATGAATCAGAGCACGATTCGCGTCTAACACAAACTCACTGTTTTCACCGTCCTGTAACTCGGCACCTGAGAGGTGTAGACCGTGTTTGAAAAAGCAATAAGCTTGCGCTCCCAGCCTAGAGCATGAATCAGAGCACGATTCGCGTCTAACACAAACTCACTGTTTTCACCGTCCTGTACCTCGGCACCTGAGAGGTGTAGACCGTGTTTGAAAAAGCATTACGCTTGCGCTCCCAGCCTAGAGCATGAATCAGAGCACGATTCGCGTCTAACACAAACTCACTGTTTTCACCGTTCTGTAACTCGGCACCTGAGAGGTGTAGACCGTGTTTGAAAAAGCAATAAGCTTGCGCTCCCAGCCTAGAGCATGAATCAGAGCACGATTCGCGTCTAACACAAACTCACTGTTTTCACCGGCCTGTACCTCGGCACCTGAGAGGTGTAGACCGTGTTTGAAAAAGCATTACGCTTGCGCTCCCAGCCTAGAGCATGAATCAGAGCACGATTCGCGTCTAACACAAACTCACTGTTTTCACCGTTCTGTAACTCGGCACCAGAGAGATGTAGACCGTGTTTGAAAAAGCAAAAAGCTTGCGCTCCCAGCCTAGAGCATGAATCCAAGCACGATTCGCGTCTAACACAAACTCACTGTTTTCACCGTCCTGTAACTCGGCACCTGAGAGGAGTAGACCGTGTTTGAAGAAGCAATAAGCTTTAGCTCCCAGCCTAGAGCATGAATCAGAGAACGATTCGCGTCTAACACAAACTCACTGTTTTCACCGTCCTGTAACTCGGCACCTGAGAGGTGTAGACCGTGTTTGAAAAAGCAATAAGCTTGCGCTCCCAGCCTAGAGCATGAATCAGAGCACGATTCGCGTCTAACACAAACTCACTGTTTTCACCGTCCTGTAACTCGGCACCTGAGAGGTGTAGACCGTGTTTGAAAAAGCAATAAGCTTGCGCTCCCAGCCTAGAGCATGAATCATAGCACGATTCGCGTCTAACACAAACTCACTGTTTTCACCGTCCTGTACCTCGGCACCTGAGAGGTGTAGACCGTGTTTGAAAAAGCATTACGCTTGCGCTCCCAGCCTAGAGCATGAATCCAAGCACGATTCGCGTCTAACACAAACTCACTGTTTTCACCGTCCTGTAACTCGGCACCTGAGAGGTGTAGACCGTGTTTGAAAAAGCAATAAGCTTGCGCTCCCAGCCTAGAGCATGAATCAGAGCACGATTCGCGTCTAACACAAACTCACTTTTTTCACCGTCCTGTAACTCGGCATCTGAGAGGAGTAGACCGTGTTTGAAAAAGCAATAAGCTTTAGCTCCCAGCCTAGAGCGTGAATCAGAGCACGATTCGCGTCTAACACAAACTCACTGTTTTCACCGTCCTGTAACTCGGCACCTGAGAGGTGTAGACCGTGTTTGAAAAAGCAATAAGCTTGCGCTCCCAGCCTAGAGCATGAATCAGAGCACGATTCGCGTCTAACACAAACTCACTGTTTTCACTGTCCTGTAACTCGGCACCTGAGAGGAGTAGACCGTGTTTGAAAAAGCAATAAGCTTTAGCTCCCAGCCTAGAGCATGAATTCGCGTCTAACACAGACTCACTGTTTTCACCGTCCTGTACCTCGGCACCTGAGAGGTGTAGACCGTGTTTGAAAAAGCAATAAGCTTGCGCTCCCAGCCTAGAGCATGAATCAGAGCACGATTCGCGTCTAACACAAACTCACTGTTTTCACCGTCCTGTAACTCGGCACCTGAGAGGAGTAGACCGTGTTTGAAAAAGCAATAAGCTTTAGCTCCCAGCCTAGAGCATGAATCAGAGCACAATTCGCGTCTAACACAAACTCACTGTTTTCACCGTCCTGTAACTCGGCACCTGAGAGGTGTAGACCGTGTTTGAAAAAGCAATAAGCTTGCGCTCCCAGCCTAGAGCATGAATGAGAGCACGATTCGCGTCTAACACAAACTCACTGTTTTCACCGTCCTGTAACTCGGCACCTGAGAGGTGTAGACCGTGTTTGAAAAAGCAATAAGCTTGCGCTCCCAGCCTAAAGCATGAATCAGAGCACGATTCGCGTCTAACACAAACTCACTGTTTTCACCGTCCTGTAACTCGGCACCTGAGAGGTGTAGACCGTGTTTGAAAAAGCAATAAGCTTGCGCTCCCAGCCTAGAGCATGAATCAGAGCACGATTCGCGTCTAACACAAACTCACTGTTTTCACCGTCCTGTACCTCGGCACCTGAGAGGTGTAGACCGTGTTTGAAAAAGCATTACGCTTGCGCTCCCAGCCTAGAGCATGAATCAGAGCACGATTCGCGTCTAACACAAACTCACTGTTTTCACCGTTCTGTAACTCGGCACCTGAGAGGTGTAGACCGTGTTTGAAAAAGCAATAAGCTTGCGCTCCCAGCCTAGAGCATGAATCAGAGCACGATTCGCGTCTAACACAAACTCACTGTTTTCACCGTTCTGTAACTCGGCACCAGAGAGATGTAGACCGTGTTTGAAAAAGCAAAAAGCTTGCGCTCCCAGCCTAGAGCATGAATCCAAGCACGATTCGCGTCTAACACAAACTCACTGTTTTCACCGTCCTGTAACTCGGCACCTGAGAGGAGTAGACCGTGTTTGAAGAAGCAGTAAGCTTTAGCTCCCAGCCTAGAGCATGAATCAGAGAACGATTCGCGTCTAACACAAACTCACTGTTTTCACCGTCCTGTAACTCGGCACCTGAGAGGTGTAGACCGTGTTTGAAAAAGCAATAAGCTTGCGCTCCCAGCCTAGAGCATGAATCAGAGCACGATTCGCGTCTAACACAAACTCACTGTTTTCACCGTCCTGTAACTCGGCACCTGAGAGGTGTAGACCGTGTTTGAAAAAGCAATAAGCTTGCGCTCCCAGCCTAGAGCATGAATCAGAGCACGATTCGCGTCTAACACAAACTCACTGTTTTCACCGTCCTGTAACTCGGCACCTGAGAGGAGTAGACCGTGTTTGAAGAAGCAATAAGCTTTAGCTCCCAGCCTAGAGCATGAATCAGAGAACGATTCGCGTCTAACACAAACTCACTGTTTTCACCGTCCTGTAACTCGGCACCTGAGAGGTGTAGACCGTGTTTGAAAAAGCAATAAGCTTGCGCTCCCAGCCTAGAGCATGAATCAGAGCACGATTCGCGTCTAACACAAACTCACTGTTTTCACCGTCCTGTAACTCGGCACCTGAGAGGTGTAGACCGTGTTTGAAAAAGCAATAAGCTTGCGCTCCCAGCCTAGAGCATGAATCATAGCACGATTCGCGTCTAACACAAACTCACTGTTTTCACCGTCCTGTACCTCGGCACCTGAGAGGTGTAGACCGTGTTTGAAAAAGCATTACGCTTGCGCTCCCAGCCTAGAGCATGAATCCAAGCACGATTCGCGTCTAACACAAACTCACTGTTTTCACCGTCCTGTAACTCGGCACCTGAGAGGTGTAGACCGTGTTTGAAAAAGCAATAAGCTTGCGCTCCCAGCCTAGAGCATGAATCAGAGCACGATTCGCGTCTAACACAAACTCACTGTTTTCACCGTCCTGTAACTCGGCATCTGAGAGGAGTAGACCGTGTTTGAAAAAGCAATAAGCTTTAGCTCCCAGCCTAGAGCGTGAATCAGAGCACGATTCGCGTCTAACACAAACTCACTGTTTTCACCGTCCTGTAACTCGGCACCTGAGAGGTGTAGACCGTGTTTGAAAAAGCAATAAGCTTGCGCTCCCAGCCTAGAGCATGAATCAGAGCACGATTCGCGTCTAACACAAACTCACTGTTTTCACTGTCCTGTAACTCGGCACCTGAAAGGAGTAGACCGTGTTTGAAAAAGCAATAAGCTTTAGCTCCCAGCCTAGAGCATGAATTCGCGTCTAACACAAACTCACTGTTTTCACCGTCCTGTACCTCGGCACCTGAGAGGTGTAGACCGTGTTTGAAAAAGCATTACGCTTGCGCTCCCAGCCTAGAGCATGAATCCAAGCACGATTCGCGTCTAACACAAACTCACTGTTTTCACCGTCCTGTAACTCGGCACCTGAGAGGTGTAGACCGTGTTTGAAAAAGCAATAAGCTTGCGCTCCCAGCCTAGAGCATGAATCAGAGCACGATTCGCGTCTAACACAAACTCACTGTTTTCACCGTCCTGTAACTCGGCACCTGAGAGGAGTAGACCGTGTTTGAAAAAGCAATAAGCTTTAGCTCCCAGCCTAGAGCATGAATCAGAGCACAATTCGCGTCTAACACAAACTCACTGTTTTCACCGTCCTGTAACTCGGCACCTGAGAGGTGTAGACCGTGTTTGAAAAAGCAATAAGCTTGCGCTCCCAGCCTAGAGCATGAATCAGAGCACGATTCGCGTCTAACACAAACTCACTGTTTTCACCGTCCTGTAACTCGGCACCTGAGAGGTGTAGACCGTGTTTGAAAAAGCAATAAGCTTGCGCTCCCAGCCTAAAGCATGAATCAGAGCACGATTCGCGTCTAACACAAACTCACTGTTTTCACCGTTCTGTACCTCGGCACCAGAGAGA
The DNA here is from genome assembly GCF_035609145.1 of Eleutherodactylus coqui. Taxonomy (NCBI): domain Eukaryota; kingdom Metazoa; phylum Chordata; class Amphibia; order Anura; family Eleutherodactylidae; genus Eleutherodactylus; species Eleutherodactylus coqui. The sequence continues at coordinate 12,949 of NW_027101995.1, read as the reverse complement.
TGTAGACCGTGTTTGAAAAAGCAAAAAGCTTGCGCTCCCAGCCTAGAGCATGAATCCAAGCACGATTCGCGTCTAACACAAACTCACTGCTTTCACCGTCCTGTAACTCGGCACCTGAGAGGAGTAGACCGTGTTTGAAGAAGCAATAAGCTTTAGCTCCCAGCCTAGAGCATGAATCAGAGAACGATTCGCGTCTAACACAAACTCACTGTTTTCACCGTCCTGTAACTCGGCACCTGAGAGGTGTAGACCGTGTTTGAAAAAGCAATAAGCTTGCGCTCCCAGCCTAGAGCATGAATCAGAGCACGATTCGCGTCTAACACAAACTCACTGTTTTCACCGTCCTGTAACTCGGCACCTGAGAGGAGTAGACCGTGTTTGAAAAACCAATAAGCTTTAGCTCCCAGCCTAGAGCATGAATCAGAGCACGATTCGCGTCTAACACAAACTCACTGTTTTCACCGTCCTGTAACTCGGCACCTGAGAGGTGTAGACCGTGTTTGAAAAAGCAATAAGCTTTAGCTTCCAGCCTAGAGCATGAATCAGAGCACGATTCGCGTCTAACACAAACTCACTGTTTTCACCGTCCTGTACCTCGGCACCTGAGAGGTGTAGACCGTGTTTGAAAAAGCAAAAAGCTTGCGCTCCCAGCCTAGAGCATGAATCAGAGCACGATTCGCGTCTAACACAAACTCACTGTTTTCACCGTCCTGTAACTCGGCACCTGAAAGATGTAGACCGTGTTTGAGAAAGCAATAAGCTTGCGCTCCCAGCCTAGAGCATGAATCAGAGCACGATTCGCGTCAAACACAAACTCACTGTTTTCACCGTCCTGTACCTCGGCACCTGAGAGGTGTAGACCGTGTTTGAAAAAGCATTACGCTTGCGCTCCCAGCCTAGAGCATCAATACCAGCACGATTCGCGTCTAACACAAACTCACTGTTTTCACCGTCCTGTACCTCGGCACCTGAGAGGTGTAGACCGTGTTTGAAAAAGCATTACGCTTGCGCTCCCAGCCTAGAGCATGAATCAGAGCACGATTCGCGTCTAACACAAACTCACTGTTTTCACCGTCCTGTAACTTGGCACCTGAGAGGTGTAGACCGTGTTTGAAAAAGCAATAAGCTTGCGCTCCCAGCCTAGAGCATGAATCATAGCACGATTCGCGTCTAACACAAACTCACTGTTTTCACTGTCCTGTAACTCGGCACCTGAGAGGAGTAGACCGTGTTTGAAAAAGCAATAAGCTTTAGCTCCCAGCCTAGAGCATGAATTCGCGTCTAACACAAACTCACTGTTTTCACCGTCCTGTACCTCGGCACCTGAGAGGTGTAGACCGTGTTTGAAAAAGCATTACGCTTGCGCTCCCAGCCTAGAGCATGAATCCAAGCACGATTCGCGTCTAACACAAACTCACTGTTTTCACCGTCCTGTAACTCGGCACCTGAGAGGTGTAGACCGTGTTTGAAAAAGCATTACGCTTGCGTTCCCAGCCTAGAGCATCAATCCCAGCACGATTCGCGTCTAACACAAACTCACTGTTTTCACCGTCCTGTACCTCGGCACCTGAGAGGTGTAGACCGTGTTTGAAAAAGCAAAAAGCTTGCGCTCCCAGCCTAGAGCATGAATCAGAGCACGATTCGCGTCTAACACAAACTCACTGTTTTCACCGTCCTGTAACTCGGCACCTGAGAGGTGTAGACCGTGTTTGAAAAAGCAATAAGCTTGCGCTCCCAGCCTAGAGCATGAATCAGAGCACGATTCGCGTCTAACACAAACTCACTATTTTCACTGTCCTGTAACTCGGCACCTGAGAGGAGTAGACCGTGTTTGAAAAAGCAATAAGCTTTAGCTCCCAGCCTAGAGCATGAATCAGAGCACGATTCGCGTCTAACACAAACTCACTGTTTTCACCGTCCTGTACCTCGGCACCTGAGAGGTGTAGACCGTGTTTGAAAAAGCAATACGCTTGCGCTCCCAGCCTAGAGCATGAATCCAAGCACGATTCGCGTCTAACACAAACTCACTGTTTTCACCGTCCTGTAACTCGGCACCTGAGAGGTGTAGACCGTGTTTGAAAAAGCAATAAGCTTGCGCTCCCAGCCTAGAGCATGAATCAGAGCACGATTCGCGTCTAACACAAACTCACTGTTTTCACCGTCCTGTAACTCGGCACCTGAGAGGTGTAGACCGTGTTTGAAACAGCAATAAGCTTGCGCTCCCAGCCTAGAGCATGAATCAGAGCACGATTCGCGTCTAACACAAACTCACTGTTTTCACCGTCCTGTAACTCGGCACCTGAGAGGTGTAGACCGTGTTTGAAAAAGCAATAAGCTTTAGCTCCCAGCCTAGAGCATGAATCAGAGCACGATTCGCGTCTAACACAAACTCACTGTTTTCACCGTCCTGTACCTCGGCACCTGAGAGGTGTAGACCGTGTTTGAAAAAGCATTACGCTTGCGCTCCCAGCCAAGAGCATGAATCCAAGCACGATTCGCGTCTAACACAAACTCACTGTTTTCACCGTCCTGTAACTCGGCACCTGAGAGGTGTAGACCGTGTTTGAAAAAGCAATAAGCTTGCGCTCCCAGCCTAGAGCATGAATCAGAGCACGATTCGCGTCTAACACAAACTCACTGTTTTCACCGTCCTGTAACTCGGCACCTGAGAGGTGTAGACCGTGTTTGAAAAAGCAATAAGCTTTAGCTCCCAGCCTAGAGCATGAATCAGAGCACGATTCGCGTCTAACACAAACTCACTGTTTTCACCGTCCTGTAACTCGGCACCTGAGAGGTGTAGACCGTGTTTGAAAAAGCAATAAGCTTGCGCTCCCAGCCTAGAGCATGAATCAGAGCACGATTCGCGTCTAACACAAACTCACTGTTTTCACCGTCCTGTAACTCGGCACCTGAGAGGAGTAGACCGTGTTTGAAAAAGCAATAAGCTTGCGCTCCCAGCCTAGAGCATGAATTCGCGTCTAACACAAACTCACTGTTTTCACCGTCCTGTACCTCGGCACCTGAGAGGTGTAGACCGTGTTTGAAAAAGCATTACGCTTGCGCTCCCAGCCTAGAGCATGAATCCAAGCACGATTCGCGTCTAACACAAACTCACTGTTTTCACCGTCCTGTAACTCGGCACCTGAGAGGTGTAGACCGTGTTTGAAAAAGCAATAAGCTTGCGCTCCCAGCCTAGAGCATGAATCAGAGCACGATTCGCGTCTAACACAAACTCACTGTTTTCACCGTCCTGTAACTCGGCACCTGAGAGATGTAGACCGTGTTTGAAAAAGCAATAAGCTTGCGCTCCCAGCCTAGAGCATGAATCCAAGCACGATTCGCGTCTAACACAAACTCACTGTTTTCACTGTCCTGTAACTCGGCACCTGAGAGGAGTAGACCGTGTTTGAAAAAGCAATAAGCTTTAGCTCCCAGCCTAGAGCATGAATTCGCGTCTAACACAAACTCACTGTTTTCACCGTCCTGTACCTCGGCACCTGAGAGGTGTAGACCGTGTTTGAAAAAGCATTACGCTTGCGCTCCCAGCCTAGAGCATGAATCCAAGCACGATTCGCGTCTAACACAAACTCACTGTTTTCACCGTCCTGTACCTCGGCACCTGAGAGGTGTAGACCGTGTTTGAAAAAGCATTACGCTTGCGCTCCCAGCCTAGAGCATGAATCAGAGCACGATTCGCGTCTAAGACAAACTCACTGTTTTCACCGTCCTGTACCTCGGCACCTGAGAGGTGTAGACCGTGTTTGAAAAAGCATTACGCTTGCGCTCCCAGCCTAGAGCATGAATCCAAGCACGATTCGCGTCTAACACAAACTCACTGTTTTCACCGTCCTGTAACTCGGCACCTGAGAGGTGTAGACCGTGTTTGAAAAAGCAATAAGCTTGCGCTCCCAGCCTAGAGCATGAATCAGAGCACGATTCGCGTCTAACACAAACTCACTGTTTTCACCGTCCTGTAACTCGGCACCTGAGAGATGTAGACCGTGTTTGAAAAAGCAATAAGCTTGCGCTCCCAGCCTAGAGCATGAATCCAAGCACGATTCGCGTCTAACACAAACTCACTGTTTTCACTGTCCTGTAACTCGGCACCTGAGAGGAGTAGACCGTGTTTGAAAAAGCAATAAGCTTTAGCTCCCAGCCTAGAGCATGAATTCGCGTCTAACACAAACTCACTGTTTTCACCGTCCTGTACCTCGGCACCTGAGAGGTGTAGACCGTGTTTGAAAAAGCATTACGCTTGCGCTCCCAGCCTAGAGCATGAATCCAAGCACGATTCGCGTCTAACACAAACTCACTGTTTTCACCGTCCTGTACCTCGGCACCTGAGAGGTGTAGACCGTGTTTGAAAAAGCATTAAGCTTGCGCTCCCAGCCTAGAGCATGAATCCAAGCACGATTCGCGTCTAACACAAACTCACTGTTTTCACCGTCCTGTAACTCGGCACCTGAGAGGTGTAGACCGTGTTTGAAAAAGCAATAAGCTTGCGCTCCCAGCCTAGAGCATGAATCAGAGCACGATTCGCGTCTAACACAAACTCACTGTTTCGTGCTTGGATTCATGCTCTAGGCTGGGAGCGCAAGCTTATTGCTTTTTCAAACACGGTCTACATCTCTCAGGTGCCGAGTTACAGGACGGTGAAAACAGTGAGTTTGTGTTAGACGCGAATCGTGCTCTGATGCATGCTCTAGGCTGGGAGCTAAAGCTTATTGCTTTCTCAAACACGGTCTACACCTCTGAGGTGCCGAGTTACAGGACGGTGAAAACAGTGAGTTTGTGTTAGACGCGAATCGTGCTCTGATTCATGCTCTAGGCTGGGAGCGCAAGCTTATTGCTTTTTCAAACACGGTCTACACCTCTCAGGTGCCGAGTTACAGGACGGTGAAAACAGTGAGTTTGTGTTAGACGCGAATCGTGCTTGGATTCATGCTCTAGGCTGGGAGCGCAAGCGTAATGCTTTTTCAAACACGGTCTACACCTCTCAGGTGCCGAGGTACAGGACGGTGAAAACAGTGAGTTTGTGTTAGACGCGAATCGTGCTCTGATTCATGCTCTAGGCTGGGAGCGCAAGCTTATTGCTTTTTCAAACACGGTCTACACCTCTCAGGTGCCGAGTTACAGGACGGTGAAAACAGTGAGTTTGTGTTAGACGCGAATCGTGCTATGATTCATGCTCTAGGCTGGGAGCGCAAGCTTATTGCTTTTTCAAACACGGTCTACATCTCTCAGGTGCCGAGTTACAGGACGGTGAAAACAGTGAGTTTGTGTTAGACGCGAATCGTGCTCTGATTCATGCTCTAGGCTGGGAGCGCAAGCTTATTGCTTTTTCAAACACGGTCTACATCTCTCAGGTGCCGAGTTACAGGACGGTGAAAACAGTGAGTTTGTGTTAGACGCGAATCGTTCTCTGATTCATGCTCTAGGCTGGGAGCGCAAGCTTATTGCTTTTTCAAACACGGTCTACACCTCTCAGGTGCCGAGTTACAGGACGGTGAAAACAGTGAGTTTGTGTTAGACGCGAATCGTGCTCTGATTCATGCTCTAGGCTGGGAGCTAAAGCTTATTGCTTTTTCAAACACGGTCTACACCTCTCAGGTGCCGAGTTACAGGACGGTGAAAACAGTGAGTTTGTGTTAGACGCGAATCGTGCTCTGATTCATGCTCTAGGCTGGGAGCGCAACCTTATTGCTTTTTCAAACACGGTCTACACCTCTCAGGTGCCGAGTTACAGGACGGTGAAAACAGTGAGTTTGTGTTAGACGCGAATCGTGCTCTGATTCATGCTCTAGGCTGGGAGCGCAAGCGTAATGCTTTTTCAAACACGGTCTACACCTCTCAGGTGCCGAGGTACAGGACGGTGAAAACAGTGAGTTTGTGTTAGACGCGAATCGTGCTCTGATTCATGCTCTAGGCTGGGAGCGCAAGCTTATTGCTGTTTCAAACACGGTCTACACCTCTCAGGTGCCGAGTTACAGGACGGTGAAAACAGTGAGTTTGTGTTAGACGCGAATCGTGCTCTGATTCATGCTCTAGGCTGGGAGCGCAAGCTTATTGCTTTTTCAAACACGGTCTACACCTCTCAGGTGCCGAGTTACAGGACGGTGAAAACAGTGAGTTTGTGTTAGACGCGAATCGTGCTTGGATTCATGCTCTAGGCTGGGAGCGCAAGCGTAATGCTTTTTCAAACACGGTCTACACCTCTCAGGTGCCGAGGTACAGGACGGTGAAAACAGTGAGTTTGTGTTAGACGCGAATCGTGCTCTGATTCATGCTCTAGGCTGGGAGCTAAAGCTTATTGCTTTTTCAAACACGGTCTACTCCTCTCAGGTGCCGAGTTACAGGACAGTGAAAATAGTGAGTTTGTGTTAGACGCGAATCGTGCTCTGATTCATGCTCTAGGCTGGGAGCGCAAGCTTATTGCTTTTTCAAACACGGTCTACACCTCTCAGGTGCCGAGTTACAGGACGGTGAAAACAGTGAGTTTGTGTTAGACGCGAATCGTGCTCTGATTCATGCTCTAGGCTGGGAGCGCAAGCTTTTTGCTTTTTCAAACACGGTCTACACCTCTCAGGTGCCGAGGTACAGGACGGTGAAAACAGTGAGTTTGTGTTAGACGCGAATCGTGCTGGGATTGATGCTCTAGGCTGGGAACGCAAGCGTAATGCTTTTTCAAACACGGTCTACACCTCTCAGGTGCCGAGGTACAGGACGGTGAAAACAGTGAGTTTGTGTTAGACGCGAATTCATGCTCTAGGCTGGGAGCTAAAGCTTATTGCTTTTTCAAACACGGTCTACTCCTCTCAGGTGCCGAGTTACAGGACAGTGAAAACAGTGAGTTTGTGTTAGACGCGAATCGTGCTATGATTCATGCTCTAGGCTGGGAGCGCAAGCTTATTGCTTTTTCAAACACGGTCTACACCTCTCAGGTGCCAAGTTACAGGACGGTGAAAACAGTGAGTTTGTGTTAGACGCGAATCGTGCTCTGATTCATGCTCTAGGCTGGGAGCGCAAGCTTTTTGCTTTTTCAAACACGGTCTACACCTCTCAGGTGCCGAGGTACAGGACGGTGAAAACAGTGAGTTTGTGTTAGACGCGAATCGTGCTGGTATTGATGCTCTAGGCTGGGAGCGCAAGCGTAATGCTTTTTCAAACAACGGTCTACACCTCTCAGGTGCCGAGGTACAGGACGGTGAAAACAGTGAGTTTGTGTTAGACGCGAATCGTGCTATGATTCATGCTCTAGGCTGGGAGCTAAAGCTTATTGGTTTTTCAAACACGGTCTACTCCTCTCAGGTGCCGAGTTACAGGACGGTGAAAACAGTGAGTTTGTGTTAGACGCGAATCGTTCTCTGATTCATGCTCTAGGCTGGGAGCTAAAGCTTATTGCTTCTTCAAACACGGTCTACTCCTCTCAGGTGCCGAGTTACAGGACGGTGAAAACAGTGAGTTTGTGTTAGACGCGAATCGTGCTTGGATTCATGCTCTAGGCTGGGAGCGCAAGCTTATTGCTTTCTCAAACACGGTCTACATCTTTCAGGTGCCGAGTTACAGGACGGTGAAAACAGTGAGTTTGTGTTAGACGCGAATCGTGCTATGATTCATGCTCTAGGCTGGGAGCTAAAGCTTATTGCTTTTTCAAACACGGTCTACATCTCTCAGGTGCCGAGTTACAGGACGGTGAAAACAGTGAGTTTGTGTTAGACGCGAATCGTGCTCTGATTCATGCTCTAGGCTGGGAGCGCAAGCTTTTTGCTTTTTCAAACACGGTCTACACCTCTCAGGTGCCGAGGTACAGGACGGTGAAAACAGTGAGTTTGTGTTAGACGCGAATCGTGCTCTGATTCATGCTCTAGGCTGGAAGCTAAAGCTTATTGCTTTTTCAAACACGGTCTACACCTCTCAGGTGCCGAGTTACAGGACGGTGAAAACAGTGAGTTTGTGTTAGACGCGAATCGTGCTCTGATTCATGCTCTAGGCTGGGAGCTAAAGCTTATTGGTTTTTCAAACACGGTCTACTTCTCTCAGGTGCCGAGTTACAGGACGGTGAAAACAGTGAGTTTGTGTTAGACGCGAATCGTGCTCTGATTCATGCTCTAGGCTGGGAGCGCAAGCTTATTGCTTTTTCAAACACGGTCTACACCTCTCAGGTGCCGAGTTACAGGACGGTGAAAACAGTGAGTTTGTGTTAGACGCGAATCGTTCTCTGATTCATGCTCTAGGCTGGGAGCTAAAGCTTATTGCTTCTTCAAACACGGTCTACTCCTCTCAGGTGCCGAGTTACAGGACGGTGAAAACAGTGAGTTTGTGTTAGACGCGAATCGTGCTTGGATTCATGCTCTAGGCTGGGAGCGCAAGCTTTTTGCTTTTTCAAACACGGTCTACATCTCTCTGGTGCCGAGGTACAGGACGGTGAAAACAGTGAGTTTGTGTTAGACGCGAATCGTGCTCTGATTCATGCTCTAGGCTGGGAGCGCAAGCTTATTGCTTTTTCAAACACGGTCTACACCTCTCAGGTGCCGAGTTACAGAACGGTGAAAACAGTGAGTTTGTGTTAGACGCGAATCGTGCTCTGATTCATGCTCTAGGCTGGGAGCGCAAGCGTAATGCTTTTTCAAACACGGTCTGCACCTCTCAGGTGCCGAGTTACAGGACGGTGAAAACAGTGAGTTTGTGTTAGACGCGAATCGTGCTCTGATTCACGCTCTAGGCTGGGAGCTAAAGCTTATTGCTTTTTCAAACACGGTCTACTCCTCTCAGGTGCCGAGTTACAGGACGGTGAAAACAGTGAGTTTGTGTTAGACGCGAATCGTGCTCTGATTCATGCTCTAGGCTGGGAGCGCAAGCTTATTGCTTTTTCAAACACGGTCTACACCTCTCAGGTGCCGAGTTACAGGACGGTGAAAACAGTGAGTTTGTGTTAGACGCGAATCGTGCTTGGATTCATGCTCTAGGCTGGGAGCGCAAGCGTAATGCTTTTTCAAACACGGTCTACACCTCTCAGGTGCCGAGGTACAGGACGGTGAAAACAGTGAGTTTGTGTTAGACGCGAATCGTGCTATGATTCATGCTCTAGGCTGGGAGCGCAAGCTTATTGCTTTTTCAAACACGGTCTACACCTCTCAGGTGCCGAGTTACAGGACGGTGAAAACAGTGAGTTTGTGTTAGACGCGAATCGTGCTCTGATTCATGCTCTAGGCTGGGAGCGCAAGCTTATTGCTTTTTCAAACACGGTCTACACCTCTCAGGTGCCGAGTTACAGGACGGTGAAAACAGTGAGTTTGTGTTAGACGCGAATCGTGCTCTGATTCATGCTCTAGGCTGGGAGCGCAAGCTTTTTGCTTTTTCAAACACGGTCTACATCTCTCAGGTGCCGAGTTACAGGACGGTGAAAACAGTGAGTTTGTGTTAGACGCGAATCGTGCTATGATTCATGCTCTAGGCTGGGAGCTAAAGCTTATTGCTTTTTCAAACACGGTCTACATCTCTCAGGTGCCGAGTTACAGGACGGTGAAAACAGTGAGTTTGTGTTAGACGCGAATCGTGCTCTGATTCATGCTCTAGGCTGGGAGCGCAAGCTTTTTGCTTTTTCAAACACGGTCTACACCTCTCAGGTGCCGAGGTACAGGACGGTGAAAACAGTGAGTTTGTGTTAGACGCGAATCGTGCTCTGATTCATGCTCTAGGCTGGAAGCTAAAGCTTATTGCTTTTTCAAACACGGTCTACACCTCTCAGGTGCCGAGTTACAGGACGGTGAAAACAGTGAGTTTGTGTTAGACGCGAATCGTGCTCTGATTCATGCTCTAGGCTGGGAGCTAAAGCTTATTGGTTTTTCAAACACGGTCTACTCCTCTCAGGTGCCGAGTTACAGGACGGTGAAAACAGTGAGTTTGTGTTAGACGCGAATCGTGCTCTGATTCATGCTCTAGGCTGGGAGCGCAAGCTTATTGCTTTTTCAAACACGGTCTACACCTCTCAGGTGCCGAGTTACAGGACGGTGAAAACAGTGAGTTTGTGTTAGACGCGAATCGTTCTCTGATTCATGCTCTAGGCTGGGAGCTAAAGCTTATTGCTTCTTCAAACACGGTCTACTCCTCTCAGGTGCCGAGTTACAGGACGGTGAAAACAGTGAGTTTGTGTTAGACGCGAATCGTGCTTGGATTCATGCTCTAGGCTGGGAGCGCAAGCTTTTTGCTTTTTCAAACACGGTCTACATCTCTCTGGTGCCGAGTTACAGAACGGTGAAAACAGTGAGTTTGTGTTAGACGCGAATCGTGCTCTGATTCATGCTCTAGGCTGGGAGCGCAAGCGTAATGCTTTTTCAAACACGGTCTACACCTCTCAGGTGCCGAGGTACAGGACGGTGAAAACAGTGAGTTTGTGTTAGACGCGAATCGTGCTCTGATTCATGCTCTAGGCTGGGAGCGCAAGCTTATTGCTTTTTCAAACACGGTCTACACCTCTCAGGTGCCGAGTTACAGAACGGTGAAAACCGTGAGTTTGTGTTAGACGCGAATCGTGCTCTGATTCATGCTCTAGGCTGGGAGCGCAAGCGTAATGCTTTTTCAAACACGGTCTGCACCTCTCAGGTGCCGAGTTACAGGACGGTGAAAACAGTGAGTTTGTGTTAGACGCGAATCGTGCTCTGATTCACGCTCTAGGCTGGGAGCTAAAGCTTATTGCTTTTTCAAACACGGTCTACTCCTCTCAGGTGCCGAGTTACAGGACGGTGAAAACAGTGAGTTTGTGTTAGACGCGAATCGTGCTCTGATTCATGCTCTAGGCTGGGAGCGCAAGCTTATTGCTTTTTCAAACACGGTCTACACCTCTCAGGTGCCGAGTTACAGGACGGTGAAAACAGTGAGTTTGTGTTAGACGCGAATCGTGCTAGGATTCATGCTCTAGGCTGGGAGCGCAAGCGTAATGCTTTTTCAAACACGGTCTACACCTCTCAGGTGCCGAGGTACAGGACGGTGAAAACAGTGAGTTTGTGTTAGACGCGAATCGTGCTATGATTCATGCTCTAGGCTGGGAGCGCTAGCTTATTGCTTTTTCAAACACGGTCTACACCTCTCAGGTGCCGAGTTACAGGACGGTGAAAACAGTGAGTTTGTGTTAGACGCGAATCGTGCTCTGATTCATGCTCTAGGCTGGGAGCGCAAGCTTATTGCTGTTTCAAACACGGTCTACACCTCTCAGGTGCCGAGTTACAGGACGGTGAAAACAGTGAGTTTGTGTTAGACGCGAATCGTGCTCTGATTCATGCTCTAGGCTGGGAGCGCAAGCTTTTTGCTTTTTCAAACACGGTCTACATCTCTCAGGTGCCGAGGTACAGGACGGTGAAAACAGTGAGTTTGTGTTAGACGCGAATCGTGCTGGGATTGATGCTCTAGGCTGGGAGCGCAAGCGTAATGCTTTTTCAAACACGGTCTACACCTCTCAGGTGCCGAGGTACAGGACGGTGAAAACAGTGAGTTTGTGTTAGACGCGAATCGTGCTCTGATTCATGCTCTAGGCTGGGAGCGCAAGCTTATTGCTTTTTCAAACACGGTCTACACCTCTCAGGTGCCGAGTTACAGGACGGTGAAAACAGTGAGTTTGTGTTAGACGCGAATCGTGCTATGATTCATGCTCTAGGCTGGGAGCGCAAGCTTATTGCTTTTTCAAACACGGTCTACATCTCTCAGGTGCCGAGTTACAGGACGGTGAAAACAGTGAGTTTGTGTTAGACGCGAATCGTGCTCTGACTCATGCTCTAGGCTGGGAGCTAAAGCTTATTGCTTCTTCAAACACGGTGTACACCTCTCAGGTGCCGAGTTACAGGACGGTGAAAACACTGAGTTTGTGTTAGACGCGAATCGTGCTCTGATTCATGCTCTAGGCTGGGAGCGCAAGCTTATTGCTTTTTCAAACACGGTTTACACCTCTCAGGTGCCGAGTTACAGGACGGTGAAAACAGTGAGTTTGTGTTAGACGCGAATCGTGCTTGGATTCATGCTCTAGGCTGGGAGCGCAAGCTTATTGCTTTTTCAAACACGGTCTACATCTCTCAGGTGCCGAGTTACAGGACGGTGAAAACAGTGAGTTTGTGTTAGACGCGAATCGTGCTCTGATGCATGCTCTAGGCTGGGAGCTAAAGCTTATTGCTTTCTCAAACACGGTCTACACCTCTCAGGTGCCGAGTTACAGGACGGTGAAAACAGTGAGTTTGTGTTAGACGCGAATCGTGCTCTGATTCATGCTCTAGGCTGGGAGCGCAAGCTTATTGCTTTTTCAAACACGGTCTACACCTCTCAGGTGCCGAGTTACAGGACGGTGAAAACAGTGAGTTTGTGTTAGACGCGAATCGTGCTTGGATTCATGCTCTAGGCTGGGAGCGCAAGCTTTTTGCTTTTTCAAACACGGTCTACATCTCTCAGGTGCCGAGTTACAGGACGGTGAAAACAGTGAGTTTGTGTTAGACGCGAATCGTGCTTGGATTCATGCTCTAGGCTGGGAGCGCAAGCTTTTTGCTTTTTCAAACACGGTCTACATCTCTCTGGTGCCGAGTTACAGAACGGTGAAAACAGTGAGTTTGTGTTAGACGCGAATCGTGCTCTGATTCATGCTCTAGGCTGGGAGCGCAAGCGTAATGCTTTTTCAAACACGGTCTACACCTCAGGTGCCGAGGTACAGGACGGTGAAAACAGTGAGTTTGTGTTAGACGCGAATCGTGCTCTGATTCATGCTCTAGGCTGGGAGCGCAAGCTTATTGCTTTTTCAAACACGGTCTACACCTCTCAGGTGCCGAGTTACAGAACGGTGAAAACAGTGAGTTTGTGTTAGACGCGAATCGTGCTCTGATTCATGCTCTAGGCTGGGAGCGCAAGCGTAATGCTTTTTCAAACACGGTCTACACCTCTCAGGTGCCGAGGTACAGGACGGTGAAAACAGTGA